>NW_025778183.1:0-78309 GCF_021130785.1 Homalodisca vitripennis
CGGGGGGTTATGGTTTACTAATAAAAGAAACCCAAGAAAAATCTTTGAAACCCCGCCTTTGTACTGGATCAATCTTTTTGAGTGCGGTTTTTGCGGGCATAAAACTCTGTGATAAGCCCTTTAAAATGATGTCCAATTGACCATGCTCCTATTTAAGATTTCCTTCTGACTCCTTGCGGGACGTCCCATGATATTACAAAAAACGATATTTCCCTTAAAAAAGTGTTTTTTAGGTGTAGTATTGATGTACCAAATCTTTTTTATTTATCTGTTATCGTTCAAAAAATTTTATCCCGTGCGGACTTTTGTACACCCTGTATATAGAGTATCTTTGTAAATCATGTATTTCTTTTTTTAACAAAAATTAAAAAACTCTAACGTATAATTTTGGGGAATATTCATGTATAGTTTTTTTTTAATAAAATAATTTTTTTGAGCTTACTCACAAATAACAAAATATTAAAAAATCCTATACACTCTCGGCTGTTGAAGCGTTAAAGAATTCAGGGGTAATGTGAGCAAAAAAAGGGGATACAAATACGTATACCCAACAAAAATAAATCAATAATTGTAGTTTTCTTCTCAATAGCTGTGTAAATTTTTGACTGTTCACCTCTTTGTGTTTGTTTTTTCTTTCTCAGGTTAGGTTTTGTGCATGGTATTTACCCCGTAGAAACGTTTTAAAATTTATAGTATTTCGATCATATGCAATGGACGTGCGTTGGACCACATGCTTTTACGTTTTCAAAAATTTTAAAAAAGAATTTTAGTGAATGCTGTAATTAAAAGTTAGATTTTAAAAAAATTTTAAAGAAAGGTAGGTTTTGATCGGGGGAAGGGTTATTAAAGTTCTTATAACTTCTGTCGTGTTGTTGCAAGTGTTAGCACCGAAAAAACCCCCTAAACCAAAAAAATTTTAAAACTGATAAAAACAATACGTCGCACAGTGGGGAAAAACTCTATTCTGGGGAGTGAAAAAGTTTTAAATTATAAAATGGATTTGTAAATGCATTTTTTATCCAAAATATCAGAAAAACAAATAAAATGTTTAAGTTTTATACACTGAATTCTCTTACTGATTAGCCCCAAAAGATGTAATTGTTTTGAAATAAAAATCAAATCGTTTATTGTCATTGACATAAAACTGCATGACAAACTCGAATTAACATAAAAAAATTTAAATATACTAAACTTACTTAATTATAACATTCCTGTCAATAAAAAGCTTTAATAGAAAAATATTTTTTTTTAAAAAAAACCCTTTTCAAATTTTTCCGGAACACGGGCCCGTACCTGTTTGATCTTACGTATTAAAAGTGATTAAATATTTTAAATTCGTTGACCCAAAAAAATTTGTTTTTAAAAAAATGTTGTCCGATGCTGAGGATTTGGGAAAAGGGGAAAAGAGATCCCGCAGAGAGAAACCCGGGGGTTGGGTGTAAACAAAGAGTTGAAGTTTCATTTCATGAGGACGTGGTTTCAAAAAGAACTTTGGGGGAAATTTGTAGAAGGTTGTTTGCACAAAATAAACCCTTTTGCCTTTTGTGATTTTTCCCCTTTTTTTTAAGGGGAATACGTACTGAGTCCAGTAGATTCGGGCCCCCCAAATTGGCAGACCGTATTAATTTGGGCTAGATAAACAAAATATGCTGCAAAAAGCATTTCCCTTTTTAAAAAAATTAGAGAGTCGACGCAATGAAAAATTCCATATCACTTTTCAATACCTTGTTATATGGTGATGGTATTTGAATTCAATCGATGACTACCCCCAAAAAAATTCTGTTGACTCAGGAGAGTTTTCGGTCTCATATCAAACACAGGAATTCGCAGTGCGAAATCTCACAATCACTATGCAAAAAGTAAAATGAAATTTGGTTTTTGTTGTTTGGGACTGCAAGAAGGTTTCTTTACCCACTGAAAAAGGGGGAAACCACCCTAAATGAAGCATCTTTTCAAGACTTCTCAGTTCTTATGGAAAAGGTGAGCGAGGTATAAAGGGGCAAAAGGGCAAATGTTACCTTACTTATGCACTTAAATACATTACAACGTAAGAACAGAACGGGCCCCCAGGACAAAACCGGGGCAGCCTCCCCCCCCCACACATGTAGTAAAGCCTGATACGAAGGCAGCCCAAATCATCAAAAAAAGGGAAACTCTACCAAACTGATGCGACCCAAAAGGAAAGACGATATCCAATAAAAGCATTCCCTCTGACTCCATATGCGTATTTGTGAACAATTGTATTTTGACCCATAAAAGGGCCCTTTTAAGGTCTAAGAAAATCCCAAATGAATGATCTTTGGTAAAGGGGCCCTTATTACATTGGAGAAAAAGGGGAAAAACATAGCTCAAGGTGGAAAATTTTTTCCCTGAAGCTAAACTGTTTCAAAAAAGAACATTGTTGCATCGAGAAAGGTAACTGCCTATTAAGAAACAGTTTTTCAAAAATTTTCGAAAAAGTAACAGGATTGAAAAAGGCCGGTATTTCCCAAATTCCTTAGGGCCCCCTTTTGGGAGTACTGGTTTGACTTCGCCACTGAGCATGGAAGGGAATTTACCTTCCCGAAAGAAGATTTTGCAATATAAACCAAAGGGGGCGAGAGCTTTTTCAATGCCTTTCAAGAGGTTTGAAGAAAGCCTCGGTCCCTGCAGAACGTTTGGTTTTTCAAGATTTATTATTGAGATTACCTCGAATTCTTGGTAGTGGGATACAATGATGAATTTTATGTCTGTAAAGTATAAGAAGGATATCGTGATTTGGATCTGTTATTACCCAGCCCTGGCCTATCTCGGAGAAATAACAATTGAGTTTGTGCGGCATCCGGGGGGTCAACAATAAGTAAACCCATCTTCAGCCTTAAAAGACATTTGAGAGAAAGCTTTTGGGCTCTTATTGTTATGGAATCATTTTGATACCCCAAACCGCTTTCCCTTTTTTTGAGCCCCGTTAAATGTTTCAAAACTGAGTGCCTTGGGGATTTGAACCTTACTCGAAATTGTAGTTTGATTTTGCGGTACATTGACGCAAGACATAAAAGGAGTCAGGTGTTTTTTTTTGGGCATACAAAACAACATACGTTACGCAGCTTAAATTTCTATGCAGAACGATTTTTGGACGGATTTCATTTTACTATACTTGACCTTCTTTTCGGGAAAAACAAGGAAAATTAATAATCTTTTTTAGTATGTTGGGGAATTTTAAAGGTTTTAATGAATTTTTACTAAGTTTTTTTCCCTTATGTAATTGACAATTATCTCAAAATAGTATGTAAAGTTTAATTAAAGAATAATAAAACTGAAAAGTTGCGGACAAAATATTACACTTTTAAAAACACATCAATAATTTAAAAGCGTTTTTTATGGAAATGTTGCGTTGTGTACTTGTAAATACTTTATTAATATACTCGGCCTAAAAGGTAAAATAGATGGAAATTTAACGCTTTAACAGAAAATCAATAATATTTTTGTGATGTTACGCCAGTAAACAAAAAAAAGAGTTAAAATTTTTTTTTACCTACTAAATTTAATCTTAATTTACACCATTTATACTTTAAATTATAGTACTTTTTTTTATAATTTCGTTATTGCATATTATTTAATTTTCCCTATAATAATTTAAAATTACTTATATCACTATATTAATGTTTTTTTTAAAAACCCTAATAACACTTTCCCAAAAAAAGTTTTGGGCTTACTACAATTATTTGAAAAAACCACATAATTTAATCAACACGCATACAGAATAAAATAGTATATAATAAATATAGAATATAAAATTTTTAATTTATGAATGTTGAAAGTTATTATTCTTTACAAGATTCGTCGTCGATTGTTGACTGTTTGGGACAAGTAATAGTTTTTTTGTTATTTCGCAAAAATTGAATTCAATGTTTTCGTTTGACACTTCGAAAAATTCACAAACTGGGTTTTTTTCTTTGTTTTTTGTTTTCCCCAAAAATCTTCTGATAGCTTTGTTTTACCTAAAAAGGTTCTATGAAAATTTTCCCAATGAGCAATGTTGCCGTTCACTGATCTACGCCCCTTTGTACTAAAAATCTATGTAGCTAGAAGGCTTATTGCACCAAGGGGTAAAGTGTTACAAACGATTTGTATACTCAAACCCTAGATTCAAGTCCCTTCAAATCAAGTACATACCAGATAAAGGGGTAGTACCACCCCCAAAACGCTTGATTAGTTTTAAAATCACCCTGGTGTTGTCGGTGCTAATTCAAGTGAATTAAAAATATCTATCTGCATTTACGTCGTTTGTAGTACCATATCCGTGTTTGGAACATCAACCAACAATCCCATCTGATTTTTAGTAGTCTTGAATATATTTCTGTTTTTCATAACTTTTTTTTTCCCCTGTTGGGTTTTTTTTAATCTGCCAATTCTTAACTTACGATATGCCATTAAGAAGCACTCCAAACATTGAATGTGAGCGGGGGGTTTTGGGAAAAGCCCGAACTCGTAACGAGTTACGTAAATTTTTGCCGGGGTTTTTTGACCCCTTTTTTAATCTGTAAACTTGATGGTCTTGAACCACAATTTCCACCAAACTTTTGTAATGTATCGGAATGGCTCGAAAGTTTTGCCATAAACCTTTGAAAGGTGGACATGTAGCATACAGAAACAACTCCCCTTTAAAATTAATGAGTGGGGTTTTTATTCAGCGATCTGATTTGTGACGTTCCCCCATTTTTTTGAAATGATTCCTTATCTCTTGCTTAAATAATTTTAATTTGTCAAAAATCGGTAGAGTCGCCTAGGTTTTTTCCACCAAAAAAGGGTATCATCATTACTATTTTCGTAGTAGGGCAAAAGGTTTACAAAAAATAAAAAGTATCGCTTCCTCATTTTAAACAAATCTTTTTTTTGTATGCAGAATGCCCGGAGCTTCTGTCCAACCCCTTTTAAAATTTTAGACAAAATTTTAACTTTTAAATTCCTCGGGATATTAACGAGCATATTTTGAAAAACTGAAAAGTTTTCGCTGAGCGAACCCCCAAGGTGATCCCCTGCATCATCGAACTCAGCTTGCAAATTAGAAAAAGGGTCATGCCAAATTTCAGTCTGTAGGCCAGTTAGTATTAGAACATATCACTCATGTATATCCACATTATCTGTACAGCTAAAAAATTCAGAAAACATAACCTTCAGCGGGAAAAATTTATAAACATTTTTGTAAGAAATATACAGTTTTACATTTTTTTTTATTTATTTTTTTATTTCCTCAAAATATTAAACTATCGACTAGTAAGAATTTTTTTATTATTTCACACCAAAAGATTTGTTGGGTTCGATATAATTCAATTCGTGCTGATGTAAACCCAAAAATCTCAAAAAATTTTTAAATTAAACTGAACATTTGTTTAGTGCCCACTGGTGAATTGACCCCATAACCCCCACTGTTTACTGATATATTTTGGTTGTTGTATAGGGCTCTTGTTTTTGGCTTCTTTTTAAAAAGTTACAAATTTATACGAAACACGAACGACCGAAAAACTGAAAGTCTTAAGATTTCGGGGAGGGAATATTATATTTTGATTGGGAAGTTTCTCAGTTCCCCGAGAACCTCTATTTTTTAAATATTATGAGATAAAAAAGAAAAAATTAAAAAATTGCGCTTTTTTTTCCAGACACTTAGTAATCATTTGTAAATATATATATGAAAGCATAACACTTGAGGCATACTCTTGTGTTCCCCCCACACATGCAACGCAACGCGATCCTGATATATCTCGATTGCCCGCATTATCTCGACAGGGGTTGCCTGACATCTGAAACGTGGTTGCCCGCTGACATATCGCCCGTCCGTCTGGACAACCGCATTTACAAATGTCCCCTTTTTCACACCCCCAATGAGATCCATTATCCCATCTTGTCGTGTTGAACTAACAAGGCGTATTGCGCACGTTCCCCCCATCGCTCTTGTTTTCCCCCCACGGTGCTTTTTTCCCCCCCCAACTGAGTCTATTTTTTTGATGTTCAGAGGCCCCCGGTACGGCCATATCTAATTTCCTTCAATTTACCACATCTAATAATGCGGTATTATATCTTCATCGCGATAAAGTGTTTTTTAACTTTTTTTGTGTGTGACCAGTTTCAATTGGTGATTTTCCCTGGTTTTTTCAAGAATAAATTTGCGATTAAATAAAAACTTTAAGATTTTTTTAATTTAAAAAGGGAAAATTTAATGACCAACATTTTTGATAAAATGGACGTATAGGAGTCCTTGAATGGTTTTATAACTCCCGAAGATCGACTAATCGACTTTTTGGTTTTATTTAAAAATCCTTGAGAATTCGCTTTAGATCGCTTTATTATTTAAAACCCTTTACAACCATCTGTCAGTTTCACTACGGTTTATTTACTAAAAATAAAAAAAAATTTTTTTGAAAAAATTTTTCAAATGAATCAGATCAATCTGGTTCCCACCGGATTACAAGATTATCGAACCCATGCTCCCACCAAAATATGTGTCGAAGACCAAATTCTGTATTTTTTATTGGCTAGGATTTTCTAAATAACCATTTCATACGCAAGATTTTTTTTTGGACCAGGTACTACTGCTTTTTTTAACAAAAGGTTAAAAAAACAACACTCCCCGGGGGGTTTGTGATTTGTGATGCCCTTGAATTAAATCATCAAAAAAATCATTTTAAAATAATGTTACATATTTTACTGTAAACCCGCTTTCAGTTTATGTTTATTTAGCTAAATCCATTAACTAGATATTGTTTTTGCCCATTTTATCGTGCCGTGTTGTTTTTTCTCCCCAATTTAAATCAAAACACAGAGCCCAAAATATTCCATTAAACATACTCTCCCCCGGGTTGTAAAAGGAATATTGGGGGGAAAAGATCCTTGATTATTACACTCCTGCGTCGTAGCGCAGACACCGGTCACTCGAGCGAGGGGAGCGAGGTTTGGAGGAATCAAGTTCACTGCGCTTCATGCAGTCATACGAGTGACATTTGCCTGCGTATTTGCATGTTGCGTCGTGCGTGCGTGTGCGGTTTGAAATCTACCCCTTTTGGTCAAAGCCGAAAAATAAACACTTTTCTTTTTACATTTTCGGATGAAAATTTTGTAAACAGCTAGGCCCCAAACCTTTACTTTGCCAAAACTTTCCCCGTTTTTTTTAATTCAAATTTTGGGGGTTTTTGATTATTCTAAATATATTTTTTTAAATACGTTCATCATATTATATATATATAATATATATATTTTAATATTTTATATATATTTATATATACTACTTTAATTATATATAATAATATTATTTGACAGGTGTTTGGTCTTCCGATCATATGTTAGTTTCTTTTTTAAACGCAAAATGTGACAGATACGGCCAAATAAAAAATAATTTAATGGGAAAAAAGTAAGCGCTCTGTGGTGTAATGGTAGACATTCCCCCGGCAAGTGGAGAACCCGGGTTTCGACCCCCGGGGGGAGCAAGTATTTTTTGGGGTTCAATGTTTATATACTACAATAGGGTTTCTACAAATATTATACACACACACACACACACACACAACACCACACCCACACAACACACATATTGTGAAACATAGTTGATGCAATTGTTTAAACGAGATGATTAAGACCTTTAAACTTCGCGCCATAAGATTATCTATATAGTGAGTTTCCTTTTAGTTTCCCCCTTGGGCTACCAGGCACCAGTCGTGACAATTGAATAAATTTTTCAAACACTCCCTTGCCCTTTCCCCAAACGAAAAAATTTTAAAAACAACTTTTTTTCACATTGCGTTTAAATTTTTTTTTTGTGCACTCTTTGGGAAAGGGTAATCAATAGATTCAAGAGGAAACGAAATAACGAGTTAAAATTTACCATTGGTGCTATGGGGGACTAAAACCCTAAGGCCATATCGAGAGGTACTGCGCTAAATTTACCTTGAACCCCAGATTTAAAACGCTTCAAGAATAAACGCGATGCAGCCTATAGTATCTGTGAAAATACACTAAAAGCTAGCGATTATAATCAGGTCCCAAGGCATGGTTAGTACGGCTAAAACCTACTCCCCCCGCTAGTCCAGTACACAAGAAATATGATCTCCCAAGGTTAGTTTCAATTTCAATTTAATCAATTTGGGTAGTATACGTTGTGGCAAACCCGCAATACAATTTACATAAAGCACATCTATATATAAAAAATTAATGTTTGGTATGTTTGTCCTTTATGGAAATCGTGAACTATTGGACCGATCATGATGAAAAATTTGTACCGTATATGTATTTTTCCACGTAGAAGGGTTTTATATTGCAATGCCCATTGATGTAACTCACCACCAGGCGTGTACTGAAAAGGATTAATAGTTATCAAAGGGCCGGCACATTATAAACTGCAATTACGACCACAGTTACGTATATTAAATAATCCAAACACTATTTGAAGGCAAAGAAATATACGAGCAAAGCTTAAAGAGACGCGAGCAAAGCCGCGGGAAACAGTAGTCTATATATATAAAAATGAATGTTTGTATGTTTGTCCTTTATGGAATCGTGAACTATAGGACCGGATCATGATGAAAAATTTGTACGTCTATGTCATTTTTCCCAGGGAGAAGGTTTATAAGCTATGCCCATCCCTTTCCCGAATCAGGATTCCCCGCCATGGGTTTACAGCAAATACCCATAAAGAAATGATTTGCAGCAAAACATATGTTAACGTCTTTTCAAAATTTATAATCAGTCGTTCTTTGTATAAACATATTTACACTTATAGTTTTAAAGCATAGAGTAAGCTTAAGGAGAAAACGACAAATTTAGTTTAACTGTTTTTGCCAATCACTGTTAAACATAGACTTTACTATCCAGATAATTACAATTCAAATTTGACGTAAAAATTTCACCTTTACCTGCAATATTTATTTTAAATATTAAACCATGCTCATGCTTGATCAGAAGAGTAATGCAGATATCATAATTTTACTATCTTACGTTTGGCTACAAATATAAAGAATTTGTTATAAAATCAACCTTTAGTTGTTTTTTTTTGACAGAAGTATGGTTCTCAAAACTCCGTGTGTACATTATTCTCTCGATCGAGACAACAAAGCAAGCTCATCGTGGCATCGGAGATATAAATAAATTAATCTAAAATTTATTATAGTAAAAAAAAAAAAATTTACTACAGTAATATAAGGGACTTCGGCATTCTTACGATTTGTGTGCGAAGCCGTGGGTAACAGCTCGATAGAGGGCGGAATATGGTACATACCTTCATAATAGCCCAAGAGGCTACGATGGGAACGACTATCTATTAATTCAGCAATGTTTAGAATGTGATAGGAAAAAGAATAAATGAATATAGTGTACTGTTTTCAACGGGAAATTGCGTGCGAAGGCCGCGGGCAACTTTTGCAAAAAATTATTGAAATGCGCAGCACAAGCGGCGCCGGGCCCGTAGTATTATATAAATTCTTCACATAGGTCTTGTGGTAATACATTAAAACATACTCGAAAGCGATCTAAAGAATTTCGTTCTTTAACATGATATAATTCAAGTTGGAACCGCTCAAGAGGCTTTTAAATAAATTCACAAACCCTTTCTAAAATTCTTAAACATTAAAAACTTTTCTTTAGTTGTTGTTATAATTTTCCTCCAAAGCTTTTTATAACATTCTATCTCCGTTATAACGCTTCCATCTGGCTGACAGTATTGGTCTTCCGTCTTTCCGTCGTTCTCGGATTTACACACCGTATACCAAACGGCCTCTGGTTGCAATCATTGTGGACATGGTAACGTTCAATGAAGCTTCTGGACAACAAAAACACCAGAAACGAAGAAACCCCGAGATTGTTCTGCATAATTCCCGTACGTCCGCGCGTCAGGCACACGATGCGAGAAATGAACGAGTAGTAGTACTGAAAGCGGTTTCCTGCAGCTGGGAACTAGCGGAGGCACCCAGCTTGCCCCGCTCTCCGCCGTCGTCCCCCGAGAGTGTGGCTGGCTGACAGTGGACGGCAAAAAACCGCTTCGGGACTGATGGCTCGTGAAATTGAGGCACACGGAGCATTGTGAAAGCAATCGTGACAAACAATGGGCTCGTGGACGTCGGGTTGACATGCATCCTTAACTGCATGAGGTGTGACACTCCAAGGGGTTGTGGTTGCGGTGTTCACATCACTTGGGAGCAGGATTAAAAAGGCTAATCTGACTTCCGTGTGGACAAGTGTTTACTTTTAACGGGTTTTACTTTTTTGATGGACTGATTACAACTACTTTGTCTGAATGGAAGTCTCAATATGTATCGTTTATATAAGGCAGGGACTCGTCAAGGAAAGCTGGGCATCATTTTGTATTAAAATTGTTGAGGATCTTTTAACACTCATAAATCGGCCTATAAGAGTGGTTTAAAAACAATCATTAAGAAGTAAATTTGAATCTCTCAGTAAAAGTTTTTACTATCTTTGTGGTGAGTACTTTGTATGTCAAGAAAATTTGTATTCTAAACACACACACACACACACACACACAACACACACACCCACACACACCCTCTAGCGCCACGCCACCCCAACACACAACACACACACACAACACACACACCATACAAACACAACCACTCACCCACCAACAGCACCCACACACACACACTCACAACACACATACAGGGTGTTCGATTTGAAAAACTTCAAACTCGTATTAAAAAGACGTATAGCCCAAGTATCAGAATTATGTAAACGGGAAGTGGAGTATAGTACTAATTGGGAGAAACAAAAATATATTTTCAAAAACGGGGGGTGTTCACACCTCCACGTCCCCCCCCGCCCGAATCCCGAGAGCCAAAACTTTGAAATAGGTAACTACTACCCTTGTGACATATCCTAATAAGAAGCTCATCATAAAAATTCTGTATTTTGGTAAAATATCTTTTAAATCGGCTAAGCCTTTTTGGTTTCTGCAGCCAACTAATGTAATTTTCTTACAAGCAACAATTAATTTTTTTTAGTCTTAACAAAACTACTGTTACTACTGCTAATATAATAAAAAAATTACACACTGCAATACTGTTGAAAATATTTTGTAGAACTTCAAATCAAATTTTCAAAATGGTAACCATTGTTGTTCAAGCAAAAAATAAAAAACCTATATATTCAAAATTATTCGCCTAACCCTTTTCTAAAGGTTCTCTCTCGGTTAAGCGTCCTGGCACTCAGCAGTGATTCCCCCCCCCCTGTTTTTTCAAGTCTTGGACACCAGTGTTTTTTAAAAACTGCTGATTTCAAGTGACCCCAACAAAAAATTCCTAATGTGTGTTTAGTGATGCTAACAAATCCACTTGAATAGCAGTTTAGTTTTCTATAATGACACTTTAAACCAATAAATGAAAACAATTTTACTGAAATCCATACATAAAAACAACTAGATACAGCAGGGGGACATTAAAATGAGCACAGGAAATAGAGAACAAATACGTTTAAAAACGAGATTTAAAATTCGTGTATTACTAATCAAATGTTTACGTGCATCAAGTATTAACATTTTAATAAACAATCATAAAACAACTTTTTGACAAAAACATTCAGAATCTTGGGAAAAGATATCCATAGACAAAACCTACGCGTGGAAATGGTAGAAAAACTAGGTTGGTCTAAATTTAAGGATGCTAAAACATATATAAATTAATGAATACTTTTCAAATTCTAACTCTATGTTTTAGTAAAGGTCACGGCCGACCTAAATGCTGACCAGCTAGCCATCTCCTGGACGCAATATATGAACACTTTTTTTTGCCTTCCTTAATTCGGTTTCATGACAAGTTTTTGGTTACAACTTCCATTTCCTTAGTAAATTTAATTCTTTTTGTAAATTTTAAAACAGCATATTTTCAAGATTTGATGAGTAAAATCGTGAAGCTTTTAAATTTTTATTGTTGTTAATCTTAAAAGTCTGAGTTCCAATACTTTAGGATGTACTTTTTCAGTCCTAAAAATTGTGTAATTGCTCTTTTATACGTAAAACAACTACATAAAACTGCTTTGTGCAATGGTGCAGGTGATGCATCACTTCTCTTTTTGTGATACTACACTTTGTGGGTTCTAGATGCGAATATTATGAGTGTGGGCGGTCCGTTTGCGATGCCAGATAAAGTATAGATAAGATTTAGTCTTATAGAAATAAAACTAAAGGGCAAAGTTTTTCAGACTTACTTTTTAAGGAGAGTGGACAAGCCCGAAAACAAAGTGTTGTAATTTCTGTAATGTTTACGAAAAAAAAAAACATTATACTAATATGGTAAATTTAACCAGATTACAATGGTTTTTGTCCATGAATGTGTTGTTTATTGTGTTATGGATGGCGTCTCGCCACGATTTGTCTATAAATTCGACAAATCGTGCTTCGGTGCGTGGTTCTTTTTTGCTTGCTTGTGCTCGTCCGTTCCTCTTTACCACTTTGTAAAAAATTGAACTTGAAAGTGACTTCTGCTAATTGGATTGTGCAGGCAATGCGATGGAACAGGCAGTGTGCATGCGGCGAAGTCGACTATTGTGGATCAACTCAGTTCGCTGCACCAGTAATTTTGAGGTGAATATCTAGTGCTAGTGACCTAGGGAATCCTCTGTGGGTATGTTTTGATTGTGTGTGGTGTGTGTGATGGTTGATTGTTGTGATTGCTATCTGTACCATTGTACTTGCTCGTGCTTTGTGTGCTTTGTGGTTATGCTTTGTTTGTGTATGTGCTGAGTGTGTTGTGTGCTCAGTGGTTGTTGTGTGCATTTAGTGTGCGGGATGTGCTTTGGTTGGCTGCTGTGTTTGTGTGGTTTTGCTCTTGTATTGTGTTTTTTACGGTGGCTTTGTTTTTTGTTGGTTTCTGCTCTTGTTTGCTGGTGTTGTATAATGTGTTTTTTGTGTTGTGCTGACTTGATGGTGATGCTTCTGGATTCTTTATGCTTGATTTTATGCTTTTGTTCGTCGGTGTGTTCGTGTATGTTGGTTTGGCTCTGTGTGATGGGTTCTTTTCTGTTGTGTGTGGTGATTCTGTTGCATGCTTGCTGCTGTTTTTGATGTCTCGTTCCGTGCCACTATTACCACAACACTTGTAAAATTGGAACTTGAAGTGACTTCTGCTACTTGATGTGCGCATGCCATATGAAACAGCCAGTGTGCATGCGCGAATTCGAACTAATGGGGATCAACTCAATCGCTGCACCCCTAATTTTTGGAGAAATCTTGTAGCCTAGTGGACCCTAGGGATCCCTTCAGAAAGATTTTTTTTTAGTTCTGGTTTTTTATTTTTTTATGCAAACATGGAAATCCATAAATATCAGCTGGCAACCTCTTGATCGTTTTCGATTCTATTTATCTTTTGAACACCAAACTTATTTGGACAGCACCGTTAAAAAATCCGTTTAAATATGTTTACACATAGCCATATATTTATCTACAGGTAATATGGGACGAATAATTGTAAAGAACAGTAATAAAGAATAAAATTAAGTGAATAACTCTTAGTAAAGTGATCCTGTATACTGTATACACTAATATACTATCTGTAATCCGTCAACGATGTTCAATGTTTGTTATATGGCTGGCTTTATTCGTCGTCTGTGGTATTTAACACTGCCTGCAGAACAGATTATTTTACATTATACATAACATAACTTTAAGGACATTACCAAACATCTTCAAGCACCGAATGTTCTATTATACATAACGCTAAAGGTGATCTCTAGAGGACAACTGGATTATAACTCCCCGACACGTGTTCTACAAGTTGTTAGCCTTAGAATTAGAGCTTTCCTCTATAAGAACTGATACTATACCAATTACAAACTTTTTATAGATTAACTGAGATATCTCCCGTGTATATAAAACAAGGCATACCATACCAATATTTTACAAAAAAGGAGGGCAATTCTAGTTGTTGTTTAAGAATTTGACATCACGCAATATACGATTAGATTTCTGGATTAGTTTGATAAACCAAAACAGAAAAAGAAAATAGTACAACTTCGATTTATTTCGTTTATAATGGAATTACATAAAGTGGTACAACAAAAATTAGTTTCTCTACAGAATGTTGTCAAGATGTGGGATTTCAGTCTACAACCGATTTACAAATCCAACTACAACAGAGTTAGTAAATTTAATTAGTCCCTAATTGCCAAGTTTAGCCAAAGCATTACAACTAAGAATCGATGGTGCTGTTAAGAAACACTGGAATAAGATTTCCTTCCGAGGTAGCAATAACGGCGTTTACAGGAACAAACGCAATGCTGCATTTTAATTATTGGTTGCCAGGGTACCAGGGCTCGTTAATTGTACTTGGGATACGACTACGGGAGTGAAAGAGAAACAATCTTGTGGGAAATTTAAAAACGCTCAAGAGCCGCAGGACCGTGGGTGGGTAATGGCGCGCTTGTATATAAATAACACTATTTGTGGCCGGGCAGGGCAATGTATGGGATGTGAATTCAGAGTTGTGGTGGCAAGCGCGCTCTACACTTTAAAACAATTTTTTTTAAATTTGTTCGTTCCAAAATTGTATTTTGTCGATTCACTTTGGTCAACTTGTGTGGAGTGTTAGGTAGTCGTCTAGCCTACAGGGAATTACAGGTTGATAACCTAACACTTTCATTTGTCGGAAAAAATTCCTAGATTTATTTTCGTTGTTTTAGCGCAGTTTAACATATTTCCACATATTAAATTTAATACAGACACAAATGATATTCGCAGGCCTTCATCCTGTTCCACACTAAACCCTCTTAAAATTTCTACTATCAACATGGTTGCAACTTTTTAAACTTTGTAGCAAAGAGAATTTGAACATTTTTGCTTTGTTCACTATTAGGGAAACACTACTAAGTGCTATAGGAATAATGACAATATCTATCTGTAGCTAGGCACTTGGGATGGTAATAAGTCGTTGAGTATCGAGTTCCTACATCGCTATAGAGTCCACCATACACCCTACAACTATCTTCTCCAAAGCAATAAAACTAAAAATATACATAATGTTTTTTGTACTGTACTTGAAATCATTGTTTCAGAGGATTTCACACAATGTAAACACACAAGTTCTGAGACACGTTCAGTGCATATGTTATTTTGCTAACAGTATCAGTGTTCACCTTCAACCACGTTCTAAGTCTAAACCTAATCAATCTCTTACTATGGTTTGTTAAAATATGAATCCTCGTATTTTGTTTAATCATGAAAATGTAATGGCATACTAAGTATTGTATTGGATGAAGGTAGTTTTATTAAAACAACGTTTAACTTAAAAATAAAAGAATTTGGATGTTCCGCCATTTTTAGAAAATAAAACTGCGAAATCATAACATCTTGAATATTACTACTTTAACAATAAGAACGAATCATGATGACAACTTAATCATGAGACGTATAAACAAAACTAATATTTTTATTTTTTAAAAACGTTTTCCAGTGATTATTTAGCTTTCTTAAATAATTCTCAAAATAGAACGAAGCAGGGATACAATATTTATCATGACACGTAAACAAAAAACTTACTATAATTTATTTCTTAGATTTTTTCCAGTGATGTATTATTTTGGCTTTCTTAAGTAATTCCCCCTTAATTTCTAATCTCGTGGTGGCAGATGGATTATAAGTTAAACACACGGGTTTAAAGTAGAGGCGAGTGGCCTTGTAACAGAGATAGAACCACCGCTCTTGTTAGTGCGATTTATCAGCGCTAGCGCGGCACGGCGCGGCCATATGACAGTTCCCGCAACCCCCAGCAGCAACAATCATATGTCCTTTGTTTCGTCCTGGGCCTAATGTAGATTGCAGTGCGGCGACAATAAAAGGACGATTAGTCCAAGAATCGAATGCGCGCTGCTGCACTCTCCCCCCGATCACACGGCACGGGCCCTACCGTTATTGTGGGATGGATGAAACTAACAGGGCTTCGGTCTTCTGATCTGGGGGAGTCCACCCTCCCCACCACTTGAAACTCAGTATCATCGGCATATTTGTGGAGAGCGCGTCTCCCTCTCGTTCTGTACGAATCCGCGAGGGACGTTTATTTACGTTCTCCGTGAGAGCGGATTTCATATATTTGCATTGGGCGCTTATAAACATGCGAATGGTTTTAAGTGAAGTGTATGTGGAATTGCTAAAATTGGAGACAATGGCAAACATTGAAACTATATGCAAATTTTGTACTTATGACTTCATATGACTCATGGAGTTGTTTCAACTCACAATTCTGAAGATTAATCCCAAAAATGGTGACAAACCTCGAGAAAAAGATCGGTGTTGTCACCCCCCGAAGAGGAGGTTAACTTATGTACATCACAGGATCGATTGCGACCGGCGGAGTACGGCGCTTCCTATCGCGACCGAGGGGACCGGAAGTGATTAAATCGGAAATTACAACCTGTTTCCTCCTCAACTGGTGAACAGCGACCGGAGACTGCGAGTACCTGGACGGGCAACTGTTCATCATTACGGATAATACGGCCCATACAATAACGCAGTACTTACAGTATCATGTTCTTGTTAGTGGGCCTACAATTAACCAGACACGGACAGATATAGATTTACTGTGTGATACTGTTCGACCCGCGCATTGAGCAAACTTGCATTGCTCTTTTTCGATTGAGATCTACAGAGTGAGTAATCCACCTTGAATCCTAAAAACAATAGGAGTCTTCAATGTCACACTTTTATTTTTACCTGCTAATTTATAGGATTCTTCTTCGTTATGTAACCCAAGCAACTCCAGACTCCCTCCCTTTTCTTAGTTTTGTATGCGTACTGAGATGATACATTTAAATAACATGCGTTCCTCATTGAGTCTCAAGTCACACCTCATTTTTACCTCAAAAAACACCTCATTTTACCTCTAATTTATAGTTTCTTCTGTTATGTTAACTCAGCAACTCAGACTTCCTTTTCGTAGTTTTGTTATGGTACTTGAGATGAACGTTTTTAGAAATAACTTTGGTTCCTGATTGAGTCTCAAGTCACCACCAATCATTTTATCCTCTAATTTTATAGGTTTCTATCGTTACTGTAAACCCTGCAACTCAGACTCCCCTTTCGTAGTTTTTGGTCATGGTACTGAGAATGAACATTTAGAATAACTTGATTCCTCTCATCTGGAGTCCTAAAGTCACAATACCTCATTTTACCTCTAATTTTATAGTTTCTTCTTCGTTATGGTAACCCATGCAAAACTCAGACTCCCTTTTTCGTAGTTTGTATGGTAAACTTGAGATGGAACATTTTAGAATAACGAACTTTGGTTCCTCATTGAGTCCTCCAAGTCACACCTCATTTTTACCTCTCAATTTATAATGTTTCTATCTTCGTCTTATGTAACACCATCAGCAATTCGAGAAACACCCCTCCCTCTTCGTAGTTTTGTATTGTATCTGAGATGAACATTTAGAATAACTTGGTTCCTCATTGAGTCTCAAGTCACAGTCTCACCTCATTTTTAACCTCTAAATTTGAAGTTTGGTTGTAAATGTTAACACCAGTAATAACTATTTTTTGAGAACAATGTTCTAACATCCAAGGGATAAAATAAGATCTAAAGGCCAACATCTAAAGAATGAGATGAAATTAAGAAATTAATTTCTTTTATGTAAATATATAAATATCATCAAATAAATGTAAAGTAATAAGTCAATCCACGATAAAACATTTAATTGGCTGAGGCGTTAGCGAAGCCTATTATCTTGCATACTTAGAAGCTGGGAAATTTAATTCCAGTCCGTGTCTGTCCCGCACGGATATCTCGGAGCGCGAAACTGACATAATATAATTTTATGAATACACACTGAGTTTGTTGATGTCACTCCATGGGGAATTTGGCTGAGCAGTTAACGAATGTATTTCTACCGGTTGGTCCTTATGGGTAACCATTAATGGCAACGAGAAAATAAGCAGAACAAATAAATTTATAAACAAACTAGATACAATCATTACGAGGGCTTTCAACATGTGACTGCAAAAGCAACGTTGTAATTTCGTATAGGTCTTAATCAGTGTTAATCGTAATAGGTTATGTTATAGAGTGGATAATCCAGTGTTTATAACTTAGTGATTTGGCGCCACTCCTTGCCGTTGTCCTCGTTCCTACCCTTTCTCCAGAAACCTTGTGTTATTTGAATACTGGTATGGAAGCCTAACTTAATTAACAAAAACGTGAATGTATTTATGTGGTTAAGATATCTTGAGAAAGATTTTCATCAGTAACTTTTTTAATTTGCACATAAAACTGCCAATTTTTTACATAGACAAGAATGAGTTCGATGGTGTGTGCAGCTACGACCTACCAAAGGAAATTTGTCCTGAGCGTTTATAGAAGTCCTATCACCTCAGGAGGGCTAAACACAATTTCTTTTTTTTCGTCGGGAAGATGCAAAACTTTCCTTCTCTTCTGTATGATAGCCTAAAAATAGATCAAAATTTGTACGCAATACAACCTCAAGAATTATGAGATATAGATCTGAAATGTTTGCAAGCAACTTCAGCGAAGCCTCTTACGCGAAACATGGTGTAGCATACTCCCACCATGGTATATATTTTAAATATCTGAAAACTAAACCCAAGATGAAGCAGGTCCTGGCACGTGTCTGGGCCGTGGTCGTGGGAGAGACAGGGTGCGTGTGTCTGGTCTGTAAACACAGAAGAAATATGGAGGGGAGCAGCGCACATGCACGCACTGGAACATTTCATCATACCTGAGCTGCGATCGTTATAATATTATTTATTCCCCCCTCCAACGTTCTCGCATAACATCTCCGCCAGTAATAATCACGATTTTGTCGATCTCGAGAACAAGTCGGTCGCTTTTAATTAACAATTTTTGACATCCATGGCTTGCCTGTTACCTTCACGAGACACAGGTGTAGGAATTGAGTTTTATGTTTATCGAAAATTCGAAATAGCTCAATCTGTAAGCTCTATAGGTTTTATATATCTCTAGTTTCTGATTAGGGGTACGCTATTCAGTATATCGGATTTACCACGAAGGATATATTTTTGAAATCAAGACTATTAATTATTTACTTGATGTATTCTTAAAACTATTTACCCCTAAATAAAATTGTTGCGTTTTTTATTTGATTTTCGTGAAGTAACAAGAGGTTGTACTGAGGGTTTAACTACCATGTTGGATGTATTATTCAAACACCTCTTAAAATAATCAAAAACTTGTTATGTTTTGTGATTTGTATTTCCTTATTTTCAATGCCTGGTTTGTACACCAATACTATAGACTAGACTTAATTATCAAGCTGCTTTTGTTGTACATTACTAGGACCAACTTTTTCACATACTAAAAATTTAATGGCCTTCTTTTCTACTTTTAAAAATCGTAACCTTCGCCTTAATATATGGCGAAATTCGCAATTATATAGATAAAGAGTTAGCGATCGTCCCTATTATTTTGGCGAAATGTAGTTTAATTGAGGGATATTTTGAGCAAAATGGCCTCGGCTTAAGCTTAGTATTAAAATCCTAACAGGTTTTTTTATAATAATATAATGATGATATCTTCTGTCCGGTTTAACTCAGGAAGAGAGTGATCCATTTTTTTGTATCCATATTAACAGTGTTTTCTTGCCCACCAAGCCTCGTTTTTTAGTGGTGCGCGTGGATACCACTGAAAATATTGAATTTTTCTAAATACATACAGGAAAATGACTATCAACCAAACCATAACACTTTCGCAAAGGAAGACTTTACATACTTGTAATTTTATATAGCCATGAACCTGTGCTTATATGAATTTAAAGATTTAATTAAGAAAGTAATTTGATCTTAGACAGAAAGAATACAATCAGTCAATTGCAGTAGATTTTGAGATCAAAACTGAGGATATACACAAACCCTCCCTAATTATCAATCGCTTTAGTGCAAGGATTATCGAAGAAATTAATCATCACATGTTTCACTAATTTGACAGCTGTGGCGATCGCTATTTACTATTCGCCACTTGTCAATTGTATGTGATTGTTTATTGTGAGGAGGACCTATTGTGATCTGTAATTATTTAATATCATTTTACGATCATCAGTCTTGCTTTTATTTAAGTCCGTGTGTTTTAGTGACCAAAGCAAAATGTTTGTTCTTGTTGACCCGAGAAGAAGATCATATTGGAAATCTCGAAACGTAGTGCCACTGAACGATGCAAAATGTCTGTAAAATTCCTGTTACCATCACAAAAGTTGATAGTCAAAAATCAAACTTTAAAAACGTCAATATCATTTGTAGAATAAATCACTGAACTTGTTATTAAGGCGTCCTGTAGAAAGAAAAATACAATGAAATACTTTGCCTTTATATACTAAGAAGGAAAATACTGATTTATTGTATCGCATAACGATGTAGAATCTGTCTTAGTCTGAAAAAAGTTATTCCACACTTCTCCGTGAAAAACGGCCACTTACATCGAAGTTTTTCTTGACTAGTTTTGTACCTTGTAGAAAATACCTTGTACAATATTTCATAGGTTCCGATAAATCATTTAAAAGTTAGTGAACAGCATTAAGTGTAATATTACTGCTTGATTTAATTATGCATTGGCCTTAAATGAACAGATCTACATAGCAGAGGCCCTTTTATAAAAATATCAGTTCGGGATGTCCCCTGTTTTTTGGTAAAATTTATTAAAATAGTAATCAGTGTGTAAAAAGTGTGGTTTCCAATAAAAACGAAACGTTTTTTGAAGATTAAAATCGCGTTTAATTGAGCTCAAGATATTGTGCATTAAGACTGTTATAAAAATATTAAAACTAATAATAACCATTCACCAAGATATCTCCAAGCCTCTAATACTCCCTGTGTTGATTTCGCTTCTACAATATTTGCTCGATCATTTCATTAGGGCGAAAGTGGATTCGCAGGTCAGACGCACGCTTGAAGGAAACCTATTCAGGTGGAGTTTGAATGAAAGGTTTCCGGATTGGCGGAGATCGGCCGCGATATTTTAATGCCCACTTGTTCCGCTCGGTCGCGCCCACCGAGCCCGGGGCAGTCGGTCATAAAGGGGAACTTTAATGTCGATATCGCCGGATAATGGCACCGCTCATGCAAGGATAAGTGCGACTCCTTGTCCGCGTTCCCACGATCTGATCCTGGTCCTGCTGCCAGTAGCCGATGGTCGCGCGTCACAGGACATTACCTCGGTTCACTCTCAGAGTATGGTTACGTGTCGGGTCCCTACACTGAACTTGGGTCCCAAGCGTCAAGGTTGTACTATTAGAACTAGACAATAGGTTACATTTATAAAAGTTATTTTAAGAATGATATATAAGTTAGCTTCCAGTTGTTACCGATAAAACCTTTGCCTTTACAAAACGCCTCCACAATTTATTCCAAGGGTGAGCTTTTTGAGTTAGAACAGTTATGTATATGTATAAAATAAAAAGAAAGACTCTTTACTAATAGTGTTTACAATATTTATTGTAGATTCGTTAGAGCAACTATCTATTTTTAGTTGTTAATGACCTTACACTCTGCCTATTATACTTAAATATCTTACTGAATAAAGAAAAAATCAATCCTTACTATGTAATTCTGTAGTACCGAGGTATTTTATAAATGAGGTTCTAAGTTCCTAATGAGTGATGGATGGAGCGAAGTATGGTTCGCCAAGATGATCGTCTATTACTGAACTACACATCGCCGTCTAGACTAATTTTGTTATTGATAAACAGAAATTAATTTACTACTACGTCACTCATAGCAGCAAAGTATTTTTAATGAGGTTTCGCAGTTCAAAACGAATTATAAAGTCGCGAAGAACGATTCTCCAATGTGACCCTCTCTTGTGAGCTTATAATGAACTGAATCATCGTCTAGAGTCTAGACTATGTTAATTAGTTCACTGGGTTAATTTTGTTATTGAACAAACATACATCAGTTATTACTCCACGTCACACTTAGCAACGAAGTAGTTGTAATGAGGTTCGAAGTTCTAAATGAGTGATGAAGGAGTGAAGCATGATTCGCCTGAGTGATTATCTATTGTGAGCTGATAATGAGCTGAAACGCCGTCTAGACTAGTCAGCTGATTGACAGCAGCTTATTACTAGTCAGTTCGTGTGATGACTTGCCGGCAAAGTGAACTTTCATAAAACATTGCACTCGCTTTCATTAGCTTCCTAATTATTAAGTTAAAACATAGTAATCTGCTTGCGTATAATATACTTTTTTATATGCCTCCTTAATTATTAGAAAAGATTCTATTTGTAATATATTTTAATATTAAAGCATAATCATTTGTAGTAAATGTAAGAATCCAATACATAGCATAGCATAGGCAAGGTCACTTTTTGACCTATTGTAACCTGTATTGTATAGTTCGGTTTATAATAATTAGTGTTTGTTTTATGATGGCATTCCTTACAGATAGTGTGCATGGTTTTGAAAACACAACATGTTTAATGTGATTACTAATATATGCGTATTAAAAAAGTCTTGGGTATTATTTGTTTATAATCTAGATATTAGTTTGATATCCAGATGATATGAGCAGATCAAATGACAGATGTCGAACGTTCCCGAAACAATCCTGATATCTCTTCGTGCTCGATATTTTGTTCTCCAATACCTTTTTGTACATTATCTTTATATTTTGCGTACTCTAAGACTGCCTACAGTTCTTAGATTTTTGCTAAAATTTGGTATTGTCATAGGTATGGCAGAGACTAACAGATCAGTTTCCGAAATAATTTTTGGCAGTTGGTTTTTTTGGGTTTGTACATTTTTCAAAAACTCTTAAAATTCATTATTTATGTTTAGATAAAATCTTGCTCTCTTCATAAGATGAGATATAGTCAAGCTGGGACATTCATCTTAGGTTCATTGTAGGTGTTTATGTGATTTTATGTACAACGCAAATAAGTAATTAAAAGGAGTTACATTAAATCTTAGCTGGATTATATCTGCGTTTAAACATATTTAGAAATATAAAGTAAATAATTTAAAAAACAATAACTTCCAGTTTTTAATGTTGGTAACAACAAAGGATACCGGTTTTAGAGTTTTGAAACCACACTGCAACTTTAAAAATCCTTAATTCAGAAACTTTTAATTAAATTAAGACGAAATTTGTATAAGAGACATATACAAGCCTCAGAGGTCACCTTTAGAAATAAATGTCCCTCGTGCATGATATTGGAGATAAGTATTTTTAATGAAACAATACAGTATTCGTGATTGCTAACGTACGATATCCACTAGTGATAGTGGTGTATGAACGTTTGGCTACTTACGCATAAGATACTCCTTCAGATTACTAAATAGGTAATATTTTAGAGCTTACGTCACAGTAGTGACATGAGTATACACCAAACAACATGCGGTATATTGTTGTCGACCAGGCATGGGGAGATTTGAGAGAAATGTGTGTTTTTCACAGTCAAAGAGTGGGGCTAGTCTGAAACCAAGTTGACCATGATATCGACGGTTGGCAGTGGTTACTCTCAGATGGTTACACACAGATAGTAACATTGAGTTTGTACATGGAGATGGTTACACTCGTATGGTGATTCTGAAATGATTACATGTATATGGTTACACTTAGATGGGTACATTTCGATGGATACATTCAAAACTGAGGCTTTGTCAGTTTATCACTGAGCATAATAATTCACAACTCACGTATTGCAGCACATTTTACTCTTTGTATAAAAGTCAGTAGAGCCAGATTGCTCCACACTACTGTACAGTTTTACTTTATAATATTTAATATGTCCAAGCTTGCAGTGAATAGGGTTTTCTCCAACCGATAAACAATAACATTTGAGATTAGTATTGAGGTTTTCCTATTAAACTGCGATATACAAGTATTAATCATTATAAGGACGGTGGGATATTAACCGCGCTAAAATTTCGGTAAATTGTGCGAGGTTTCAGTGCTCTTGTTCCGTTTATAAATCGCTCTAAATATAACCCAGAACTCAAATGAAACAAATGAAATGGAATCGTGATTGGCTATCTGAATGTGTTACCATATTGATGATTTGTGTATTTGAATGCATTTCGATGATTTTATCCCCATGGGGGGTTACAGTGTTACAGTGTTGCACGTCGAGAGGATATTGTATGTAATGTTGGCCCTTCACGGTGTTCCGATCTGCACATACTTTTAGAATTTCACTCATTGGAAGTAATCCGTTGTAAAATGATTACGAAGAGTAAACCGGATTTATATCCGCACAGGTTGTTTCACATCAGTGAATATTATACATATTTTAACATTACGTATATCTCGCTTTCTACTTACTATATTTACACAGTTAATCGTTTAAAACACAATAATTTGTTCTACAGAACACAATGTAAAAAATTATATACATCCAAATTTAAAATGAAGAATCAAACATTTTTTGTGTGTTAACGTTAAAGTGGATAGCCAGATCACATATTTAATATCTTCGATATCAAGCTATGAATAATGTTTATACCTAAACTTCTTATACTCAACTAGATGGTTGAATTGTGTTTAACTAGATATACTGCAAAATTAACAGTTATAACAAAAAAAAAAAAAAGGGAAATCATTCTTCCCGTAACATGTTAGTAAAGAATATTATTGTCATATGTAACTTGTTTCCAACAAATTTACTAGTACGTACAGAATTGAGAAATGCTTGTTAAACACATGACACGACTAAAATTCATAGAAACGTCAATTCACACAGACTGTCACTTTCGCAGAGCACAAGCAAAATATACACCAATAATTTTATGTTAATATAATAATTTTTAAGTCTGAAAGAAGAGCTATTAGAGAGCTAAAATAAGAGAAATAAACATATATTAAACACAAATTAGGCTTCAATCTAGCTTTTTTAGACCATTATAAAGTAATTTTTGAACTTGAGGAATAACTAATATTACACGTATTTTATTTTAATCGGCCAAGTAACTAATTGGAATAAAAATAGTAGGTATATATTTTATTACAACTAAATTAGAAGCAATACTAAATTTTCTCTTTAAATATTAAAAACCGTTTCGAGTATATGAACCCTACTACAAGAACAGTTTCAATTACAAATAACTACTTTTTTGAAGACGTTATATAGAAGAAATCTAGAACTTATAAATGTTATTTAAAATCAAAAAACCCAAACAAGTAATTTTAATAAAAGAAAATTTAATTAAGTTTAAGCAAGCCACAAGAAATGCTTATTTTAACGATTACTGGGGATGAAAAAGTTCTTATATAGAGAATTGTATTTTCTATGTTTGTTTGTAAATTGGTATTTTACAGGGATTTGCCACTATACATAGTACTAACGCAAACTAAAATAATATTTTCTTTTCCAGTTTATTTTATTTTTTTTTGTAATATTTCCTGTTTTGTGTTCTAAGAATTCGATGTTTATATGAGGTAATTGATTTAATTGGTTATTTTTAGGCTCTAGTTATCATTAAATAAATTGGAAATTTAGTAACAAATTGCACAGAAATTTCTATATGTTCATATATTACTTACAATCACGGAAATAAGTATTAATACTATGAATAGGTTGTAATAAATTTTTATAGGATATAACTTCTGTTATCGTATACTGAAACAAATTATGTTATGAACATTATGATGAATTTCATATACAAATGTGATTTTACAATCGATTTGCAAATATAAAATATTTGAGAGTTCTGGATTAAGTCAGGCCATTTAATAAACAATCAAAAAGTATCTTTTTGTTGATACACCTTTACTTATCAATCATGTACAGGTCAATCCAGTCAGCATACATAGGGTTAAAAGCTCGTATTGGCAGTCTGATAAAGAGAAATGTTTCAGTAGCGGTAATAGTCCAAAGAAATTACTAGGGTGTTGTATATTATTTTTTCACATCAAGTTTATATATTTTACTATAAACTTTGGACGTAGGCCTACACAACATACTTTCTGTTTCACATTATTGATATGTTATTTGTAATGCAGAAATATCCGGTTTTTTAAGGAAATTGCACATTGAGTGGTGGTATTTTAAAGGTGTCCCAGAGCTATCTACCAACCTGTGTGTTATAAACGGTTTGTTGTAACATGTTGGGATTTCGGTATACAGCTTTATAACCTAAAGGCCTAATTACGGAAAAATAAACATATTTAATAAGCTATATTTATAAAATAGCTGTTTATAATTTTTTTACGGTAAACATCTTTTAAAAACAACACATAACAAAGAAGTTCATGTTACAAAGATTTTAGTTTAGACGATTTAATTATAATTCCAACGATATTAATTTTAAGAAAGTAAGTTGATAAATAAGGAAGAGAATTAGCTTTTAAAAAGCCGAGCACTGAACAATATTAGTCCAGGGAGAAATAGCAGTTAAAAATGGTCAAATAAAATAAATTTTTTCTTATACAGCAAACTAATGGCACAATTTACTCAAATACATCATAAATAAATTAAAAAAAAAACCATTCCGAACCAAAATCGTCTATTAGGGGGTTTAGGAGGGGTGGTTTTTAAGGGTGAAAATGGTTTTTTGCAATTTGTGAGTAAACAATGGATCCTATTGAAAACAGTCAAATGTAAAAGTTGTTGGAAATGAAAAAATTCTACAACTTATATAGTAATCATTTTTGCTCTAACCTCAAAAATTTCCCCAAAAAAATCCAAAAAAACCTTGTTTTTGGTTTTTAATTTTTTTCTTTTTACAAAAATGGTTCGATTGAGTTGAAAGTTTGATCAAATATACTTTTGTGCTATTCTAAAATTACTGTATTTTTTTCATTAAGAAATATTCAGCAGCCGTTATAGTAAAATTCTACTTTAAAAACAATTTTTGATAATTTTCAATCACCATTTTGAAACATTTTTTTAATCAAAAAAGGTTCTCTGACGGCTTATTATATGTAGTTTTTATTATAAGAAATAAAAAATATGTAGTTTAATTGAAAAAAACTGCAGAAAAATTGAAAAAAAAACAAAATATTGGCATTTTTCATTATACATTGTATTATTTACGTGGAAAAAATTGTTATTATTTATTTCAATTATAATTTTTTTTAATGTTTGAAGAATTTTCGAATATTTTAAAAAGTTTAGAAACATTGTTGAATGTGAAAGTTGGATTACAGGTATATAATAGTGTCCTTGAAGCAAAAGGGCGGGGTCAATCCTATTCTTCTATTATACGGGTCTCAGTATGTTTCTAAGCATTCAATAAGCAGCTGCTTTGTCGTCAGTCAAGTTATATTGGAGTAGTGTCGTGAAATAAGCCTCGTGATTAGCAATTTACAAGATTTTTATCCATATAAAATACAAATCATAAGTAAAACTTTAAATTTTGCGAAACAAAATTTTATACAAATTATTCAATAAAAATTATTAAAAATAATACAGATCATAAAACTTTGTCTCTGTACATACAATTTTACGCGTGCTATTTATCTAGTAATTTTTACGTATTTTCAGAATACTAATTTTATTGTGCTTTCTGCATTTTATAGATTCATGTAAATGGTGGAAAAGGTACCTTCTTGTATCATTTGTAAAAGCCGCGATGGAGATTTGGTGAAAATAAAAAGTGGAGGAATAGATACTCTTATTTCGTCAAGTAAACAAAGCAATGATCAGCGGTACAAAACATTTCAGAAATTGACATTTCAGAAATTGACTGAAGCACACATTCATGATCCTTGTCGATCGGCATACAATAGACCTCGATAAATTGTTTACAGCTTCCAAAGAACAAACAAGAAAAAAAAATCTATTGGGAAGAAGATAATGAAAGAAGCATGTGATTTTGATTTTGAGCATCATTGTGTTTTTTGTGAAGAACCTTGTAACCAAAATAGAGCGTTTCGCGGCATGCAGAAGGTTGAGACTAAAGAAAAATTTTATCAACTTTAAAGGGAAGAGATGTTTCAGAATCATATATAAAAGTCTGTTAGTTAGACTGAATTTTCTCAAAGAATCAGATGAAGTTTTTAAAATTTTTTTAAAAATTTCCACGTAATTGTTAAATATGCATGATTCATTATAATTTTGCTTAATGCATACAAATAGCACTGGTATAAAAAATTATAATTTAAATAAATAATAACAATTTTTCCACGTAAATAATTCAATGTATAATGAAAAATGTCAATATTTTGTTTATTTTCAATTTTTCTGCAGTTTTTTCAATTAAACTACATATTTTTTATTTCATTTCTTCAAAATAGACAACAAAAACGAAAATAATGAGCCGTCAACCTTGATAAAAAAAAATGTTTCAAAATGGTGATTGAAAATTATTAAAATATTTTTTTAAAGTGAAAGTTTATTATAACGGCTGAATATTTTCTTAATGAAAAAATACAGTATTTTTAGAATAGCACAAAGTATATTTGATCAAACTTTCAGCTCAATCGAACTATTTTTGTAAAAGAAAAAAATTAAAACCCAAAAAAACGGTTTTTTGAATTTTTTGGGGAAATTTTTGAGGTTTACTCTATAAGTTGTAGGATTTTTTTTCATTTCCAAAAACTTTTATATTTGACTGTTTTTCAATAGGATCCATTGTTTACTCACAAATTGCAAAAAAAACCATTTTTCACCCCTAAAAAACCACCCCTCCTATACACCCCTAATAGACGATTTTGGTTCGGAATGGTTTTTTTTATTTATTTATGACGTATTTGAGTAAATTGTGCCATTAGTTTGCTGTAAGAAAACATTTATTTTTTCAATTAGGTAATACAACTGGACTATATCAGCTAGCATTATGTCATGCACTGTTAGTGAGCTACAACATACAACAATCAGCTATTTTCATTGTTGCTGCTCTAATTCACTGATTATAGCATTACATTGTTGGATTGTGATTATAATATCCTTAACTATTGTAGAATTTGGGTTTCTTTTGATCAAAACCTAGTAAAATAGAAACATATCTATAATATAGTTAATAAGCTTCACCCAATTCTTATTTAATAATTATTTCTTGAACCCAATTCATTTTAAATTGAATTTCTGGCTTTTCAATAAATGAAAAGGCTTTTCAATATGATCTTATATACATATGATAACTAACCTCCACCAAAAATCCTGCAATTTTTAGTAATGATCGTCCAAATGACATTTCCATTTTATGAAAGCTTTCATACATTTAAGATTTTCCATTGACTTAACAAGGGTGTCCCAAGAGGTGCTGTAGCATCAATAAAAACCTGTTATACTGTTTTTTGAACAACCCATGTAATTAACCAAGGCGGTCTCTTGTAAAAGAAACCGTCACATGTCCTTTACTCTTACCGCATATTGTCAATGAATGGCTGAACGTGGTGTGACTCATATCTTATTTGCAGGTCCGTTAACCATCATTGTTCAAGGATCGCTGTCGCTGATTAAGGATCAACCCCCTGAGGGGCCACATTTCCCTTATTAGGGCGCAGGATGCAATTCCATCTTCCATAAATATAACACCAGCAGTACACTGAATACTTTATGTAACTGTTGAGTACACCTCTGAAGTATAACATCACTTTACTTCGGAGTTTTGTTGTTTCTATTTTGAAATGAATGACTGCAGCAAGCCCTTTCAAGCGGGATGGCGTAAATAGCCAAACCAAACCTCTTAATTAAAACAATATATATATATAATGTAAATTACAATTCAACAACCAAATATTGTTTTTAATTAAAAGGTTTGGTTTGATTATTTATGCCATCCCGATTGAAAAGTTATGTTGGAAAATATAAAAATCCAACACAAAATTTAAGTATTAAATACTGCACCTTACTTAAAAGGTCTTAGGTAGTACAATATGACGTATATTAGGTCCTTACAATTGTACAATTCCGTTTTTCCAAATAAATGAAGAAATAAGTAATAAATTTGTTTTAGAAACAATTGTGTGATTAATGGCATTTAAACCATTTAGTGAACTTAAAAATAAATAAGTGATGAAATTTCGATAAAGATTTCTAAATCCTTTATAATTAAAAAAAATTCAATGTATTTATCCGGAGGTTTTCATAAACAAGATATTTATTCAAAGTTTTATAGAAACTAACACATCCACATTGTATCTAATTAAAAAAAATTAGTTTCATTAATTTTTGCAATAATACAATGAAATCTTTGAGTACTTTCAAATGATGATTTATAAATAAATGCAGTTTGCTATTTCATGAGGAATCTAACGAGCTATACACACACATTAATAAGTTAATAAATCGATCGTGAAGGCAGTGATTACTTAGTTTTTGGAACGCCTTCAAATCTGATTACAGAAAAACTGTGACAAATACTTACCCCAGCTGATATTCGCCAGGAGCGTTGTTAGTGACTCCACCTTCATCTCCCGATTCCCAACATCGCGAACTCTCGCCATTTCCCAAATGCAGCGCTTGTTAACCTAAATTGGATCAAAGAAGACCCTCCACTCGCCCCCGCCCGTCACCAACACCGATATCACCCCAACACCCCCGGAGCCAGCAAACAATCGAGTATTCCGTTTGGTCTTTGACAATAATATTAGTATGGGGAGATATATCCAGACAACTTATCCCTTTATACTTACATTGGACTGTTTGTTTGAATTTTAATCTGAAACGTAACGTAATTTACTTATTAGAATGTGTACTAAATAATTCTCACCAATTAAGTAAGATACGATTAGAAGGTTGATGTGATTTGTTCTATTAAAATATATGCTACAAAATGGATTGTTGTTACGTAGTATTAAGTATATTATTTTTCATTGGGTTTAAATAAATCAAGGTATTGTTGCAAGCAAAACTTAGAATTACTTACTTGAAAATTCCTTTACCGGGGATGAATAATTCTATTTATTCCTCCCAAAAATGTAACACTCAGTTTATGCATGTAACCACTAAATACTCAGTGCTATTTTAAAACTTAACACTAACAAAGCGGTTATACTCTGTAATAATATAAAGTCTTGGTTTGATAAAAGATAGAGTGTTTCTTTATAACATACGAGTATACCCTGTCAACGGTATTACGGAGATTTACGTTATATCTTCTGTAAAGATGAATTATGCATCAAAGGTATATACAGATATCTTATGTAAATCACTTTGTTCTGGATATCCAATAGAACGAGTGGATATTGACATTCACGGAATAATGAATCCGTTGTGTAAGATGTTTCAAAAACATCTGTGTATAATCAATTATAATGACTAAGTATAAAGTGTTTTGGATAACGTAATTTGAAAAGTTAAAAGTTTAAAAGTGTAATTTTGATCTTAGATATTGTTTCTTGCATCCAAAAGCAATTCTTTCTTGTATTTTAGGATGACATATTCGTCCTTATGTATTTAAATTGTATATATGAAATAATTTTGGTATCAACAATCCGAAAACGTATGTGTTTGAGTGTAATTCATCCTTATTTGTAAATGAAAATTTTGTAGTTTTAGTTGTACATATTCTTGTACCAACAATCTAATTAATATTCGATTGAGTTTTTTGTACCTACGAAGAAAAATGCTTTGAATGTAACACTTATTCTTTGTCAGTTGAATTATTGTATTATTATGCGGTATAGTTTATTTGCAATGCCTCTTTCCATATAAACCATAGTATATACGAGAATTTAGTATTTATTCTCAGCTAAATCCCACCAATATAATTTCCTTGTTTAAATGTATTGCTAAAGATTTTATATTGTGTTCTTGAATCCACCATCAAGAACAACTTAGAAGTTGAAAATATGTGTGTAATACTTTTTCAAAAGTATAACAATACCATGAAGTTTTTGTCCATGGATTTAGTATTTCCTCTTCAAAACGTTATTATTTTGTTGCCATTATAGCAACTAGTAAAACGTAATGCCATATCCTGGTTTATATACTGAAAAAAGTGAATCACCGTTAAAACAGAAAGAACATTTGTATATATTTCAAGCAATATTTTGTTCAGTATTGTGTGAGTTCACAAATTATAAAATAGCATCCTCATTAATTACATATAAAAATAGATGAACCATGCAGTTTGTCAAAGTTTTATATTTAGTCTCTAAAATAATCAGTATCTTCAATAAAACATTACAAAATTGTGTCCCATAGCATAAATGTTTGTAAATACCGGCGGTGGATATTTACGTAGTATTAGGCTGTATTATTTTGGTTAAGGGTTGCGCGTTAAATAACGGAAAAACTAACATTAAAAACATTGTGAAATGATACTGAGAAATAATTTTTTCAGAATTTTCGATGATCTCTGAACTTGATGAAACATAATTATAAATCTTTTATGGAAACGATCATATGTGACTGATTAAATCCCGCTTTAGGATTAACTGCGCGTGTAATTAAAATGGGCAATAAATTGCGTTGTTCATGTAACAGCCCCACACTAATACGCTGGCTCCAAAGTGTGGCCGTTTTGTTAAAAGAAATGTCAATTTTATATTTGTTAAGCAAAACTACTTAACTTAGTAATTACAAAAATACTGTATATGTACATCTAAAATACAATTTTCCAGAGGTGTATAAATAATCCCATAAGAACACTCATCCATCTAGTGTAATGTAATAGATATTGTAAAACACACACACAGAGTGTATTTATATACTAGTAGATATGAATATGGCGGTCCTAGGACACTTTTGGGACAGTCAGAAAATCAATGTAAAATACTGTCCATTGAACCATAAACAAATCTGAGAAATCAAACAGGAAATCACGAATGTTAAATAACCGAATCTATAGCTGTTTTACTGTTCATTGTAGGCTTCTAATTTCTTAAGCTGTTTTAATGAAAAAAATCCAGAAATCTTAATGAAAAATCTATAAACGGAAAAAATGAAATTTGCTAATAATCACTCGAGAAGTCGGGGAGAATGTGAGTAAAACCGCATTCTTTTCACGAGGTTCTTCATTTACTTTCTCCAAATGTACTATAAAATCATCAAAGATTTCAGGTTTAAAATCGTAGTCAAATTCAATGTCCAAATAGTGAAAGATTATAGGTAAAATCTTCTCATAATAAAACGCGTGTATTTAAACCTACAAACCTAATGTATTCTTTGAAAAGGAAAATAATTTTTTTCAACGGTTCCAAGAGATAAGTAAAAAATTTTATTCTGTTTTCTAAATTCTGTAACAAATTTTGTTTGTTTTTTACCTCCATATTGCAATTTTGTAAGCAGATTATTCAAATGTGTTAGTTTATTTCGAAATTTCTTAGGTTTAGGTCTTTCGTACAAAATTAAATTACAATCTCTACAAACTAATCTTTTATCAACAATTTCTCCTCTATTATAACACTTGTAACAGTTGGCATTATACTCTTCCATTTAAACAAAAAAAGAATAAATGGAGATTATGGAACTAAGTCTACCGAGATATAAATTTTTCAGCACAAATGTTTATGTTTATATTTCAACTACCGAGATAAAAAGAAATGATTTTATTTTATTATTTAACTATTTAGGATATTTTGTCTATGATTACAAAGATTATTCCGGAAGAAATCGTGATTTTTCATCAGCGAAAGAGTATATTTTTAAAGTTTTAGAAGGAATGAAAGAGAAACAATATGAACATCATTAACTACTGAATTTCTCTAATATCGTTCTTAATCACATCATAGGCTAAAAATTTCTCAGAGACAACAACAACATAACAAATCGCGTTTGTAACAGCTTTTTGAAAATCCATATTGATAATTATATCGTTCTTTGAACCAGAAATATTTGTCAAACTCTTTGTTGTATCAATGACATAAATAGGTCTATTCGCTAAAAATTCTTTTAGGATTATAATACATTTCCATATTTTTGTAGTAAACTTTCTTAAAATCTTGATACATCTGATACATGATTCTGAAAAGACCTCCTGAAATGTTTAAATTTTGTAATTCATCTGGATAATAAGAACCGTTCAATTTTACTCTGATATTTTTTACATCCAAACTATCAAACTTTGAAGGATTTTTTTCTTGATTATTCTGTCTATCTGTTTGAAAACCAATGATAACGAACTTGGGATTGAAGATATTTCTATAAATATTTGTGATATCGAACGAATAAGTTGTTCCGGAAATACCTTTTTGCTCAATACATTGCCAATCTAGAAAATTAAACATAATGTTTTGAGATTTTGTAATTTCATCAATCAACTGAATTTTACTCGTGGTTTTGTAATAAATCATCGGAACTCTAATGAAAAACTCGTTAATTGTAATTTTGCCATCAACAGGCATAACATTTCCAGTTGCAGTCTTCAGAATCACATCATCGTCTTCAGCTCTTATGAAACTAATGTAAAATCCACCTTTATAGATTGGAAAATTTACATTTTCAAAGAATCCTAAGCCGAAATGTGCTAAATCACCGACCGCTTCAAATTGTCCAAATTTAAAAGTTGATTCAAAACTGTTTGAAAATACATTACTTTTGGAATAACAAATGGTTCCTTTAATAGTGCTTAATTGGCCATAGTTTTCGACTTCTTCTATCAATTTATTGTGTTTTCTTACTTCAATCTTAGAAAATAAAAACGGTATAAAATTATCGATTAATCAAACATTATCAGTTCCAAGATATGCTTGACCATCTTGTTTTGTTAAAGTTCCAGAAATATAAAACTGGAAGTTAGAAGAGCAAAAGTTATCTCCAAAATCAATATTAAACTCAGTTCTTTTATTCGGTTCATTCAAATGTTGTTTACTAATTGGATAGAAATTTTTAAACTCCGCCCTTTCAATATCACTAGCATATTTTCTGTAGTCCGCCATTTAATAAGAGAAAATTTAGAAATTTTAAACATCATGTATAAGAAAGATATCATTTTTTCATCGATCTAATGTACGTTTTTTATAAGAAAAGATATAAATTTTAGTCATTTTTAATGATCTACTTCGTCATATTCAGGATTCTCTTCCTTAAATTTTGCGATCTCGGTCACATATTTCAATAAAATTTGCACAGGATAGTAACCGCTATCTATAATATTGTTCCAATCAACTGTATCTTTATTTTCATATCCAAGAAAAATTTTATACTCAAGTGTTGATAGAGACAAAGAACAGACATATGATCTTTTAATTGATAATGTATATTTTCTTGAATGAACTCTGGGGACAGATTTTGATATTTAGCAATGTTATACCAATTTAATTTGTTTACGTATAATCTCATCATATCTTCGGATAATTCATATTTTTGAGAAATATCATCCCAATGTTCTTTTTTCAAATCTCTTTCGTGTTGCATTATAAAAAGATCGAAAGCACTGTAATGTCCCGCCATCTCTATTTATTAAGAAAAAATTTCAAGTTTTTATAAATTGGCTCTTTTTAGCGTTACATTCAGCACATTTTCCAGAAACTCTTTTAACTCCATTGATATTTGCATAGTATTTTATATCACTTGTTGCAGTTTTTTCTTTACATCTCACACAGTATATGAGCGCCATTTATATAAGGAAATTTTATCATGCATAAAACCCTGCGAGAATACCTATTTCAGTAAGATCTTCCTCGAACTTATTAATTTTTTCTTCTAATTTTTGAAATTTGACAGCATAAGAATCATTGTATTCAACAAATTTATGACCAATATTCTCAAAAGTTTTCGTAGTATCTAAACTAAACTTATCAAAAGACTCTTTAAATCTAGTAAGTTTTTCATTAATTTCACCAACATCGTCTACTGATCTTTTACTTCTTTCATCAAGTTTTTCATAGACTTCTGTTGTAAAATCTTTAACATGCTGTTTATGATTCTCATAATTTTGTTTTAGTTCATTAAACATTTTAATAGGATCTTCTAATTGAATCATTACAACAACATCAAATGGATTAATTCCTTTACTAACACTGCTAATTCTTTTTCCTTTAAAATCTAAGGCATTTTTAACATTCGGATCATGTAAATCAACAATATCGATGTTTTCTGATAATTTTAGAGGTTTTAAAAATTTGTTCTTTAACAACAACATCATGTTTGTCAATACCAGGTCGAACACCGACAATTCTTTTTTTATTAGCCAAACTAACATAATTCTTTTCAACTTTGATCGCTTCAGTAATTTTATCAGCTTTTTCGATATGAGACATTAAATTGGTAAATATTTTTTTTGCACCATCTTCAAATTCTTTTTTCAATGCTTTTATTTTATCAGCAACTTCATTTGAACTCATGAAATTTGCAAGTTTGTTATCATATTCTGCTTTAAAATCTTCAATCTCGACAGCAAACATATCTGAATCTGGAAGGTTTTGTAATAAATTTTCTAACTTGTTATCAAACTCATTTCTCAAACTATCAAAATTCAAACTATTATCTACATTTTGAATAATTTGTGTTCCAAATACGTCAAAAATATTTTGTGAATCCATATTTATTAAGTAATAATTTGTTAACAACTTCTTTAAAATCTTTACCAGTACTCAGTTCATTCAAAACAAAAACACATAAATGACCACAAATTGGGGGATCTTTATAGTCTTGAATCTGAGAATCATTGTAGTAGACGCTTGATTTTTTCAAATATTTAATCAATTCTATAGGTGGTTTGTCCTCAATTCTTCCATACGAATCAAAATAACATGCATTCTTATCATTTTTATAATAACAAATCCAATGCGTTCCACTTCCCATAATCGAGTCTAAATTCACAATTCCACATTCAAATTTCTTAACTTTTTCAGGTAATGTATCTCTCATGAAGATTCCTCTAAAATGTTTAATATTTTTGCAGATTTCTTCCAATTCCCCGAATGTTAAAGGTTTAAATTTTTTTTCAATGTTTGATTTCACGTAATTCAAAGTTTTTTCATCTAATCCAGATCCTGTAACATCTTCCAACTCTTTATCTAACCAATTTAAAATGTTTCGAACAATAGGAATCACATCCTTTTTAACGATTGGAGCAGCTTTACGAACATAAGGAACAACATTTTTAACAACTGGAATATTTTCTCCAAAATCTAATAAATCTTTCAAAAGTCCACCATTTTTAAGTTCTTTCAACTGATTATAAGAAAATTCTATTCTGGTTCCTTTATTGTTTTTTCTTATGTTTTTCGAGTTTATTGTATTGTCTATTTGTTAAAAATATCTTATCTTCACCATTTTTTAGTTGATCTATTTTAAATTGAATACTAACGGGTATTTTCTTCTTAAAAGCGGATTTTATTTTTTCTTTCTGATTTTTGCTGAAATTTACATTCACCTCCATTTATATAGTTAAAATTTCAAGTTCTCTTCGATTCCCATTCCTAGTTTTCTCTTCAAAAACATTGCTCCAGCTGTTGGAAGCGCAACAAATCTTTCACCTAAACTAGCATCTTTTGATAAAAATCTATCCATTGCTTTGTCTTGCAAAACTTTATCTGCTATATGTCTGGAATTTGTGTCTCTATGTTTTGCATAAAAAATATCGTGTTCCATAGCAGCTTGATCTAATTTATTCACACCAGGATCTCCTCTTTTTAGTCTTTTTTCGAGTTTTGTGCCAGGCCCCAGATACTGATAAGTTGGTACGTGTAATTCAAAAGGTAAATTGTTGATAAAATCATTCAAAAGTCCACTACCCTCAATCATAGATGAACTTATTGCCGGCAAAATTCGTTTTAAATATTTAATTCCATCAGGTTTTTCAATCATTTCGTCAAGTTTGTTCGAAATAAAATCTTTAATTGCTTTCTTTTCGTTCAAAAAAATTGTTGTTTCCAGCCTTTTCTTGAGCATAAATATAATTAATAATTCCATCCATCGAGTTTTGTCAAATCGTTGATATATCTGTACTCAATCTTATTATCACTGTATTTTCTTACACCTGATCCTTCGATTCGTTTTTCCCAAATTGGTTTAATCAAATTGAGATATTTTTTACCTTTACTTGACTTAGGCTTCTTAGTAGATGGATCATTATTTTTGTAAATTGAGTCAGATTCCCATAAAATTTCTGTATACTTTTTCAAATCTTCTTCAGAATATAAATTATCTTTTGGAGCGTTATGGTCTGTTAATAATCTCCATAAACCTTGAGTTCCTTCATATGTTTTTTCATTAATAATGATATCATTATGTTCAAAATTCACTGGCAAATTTCCAATCATAAAACTTTTCTTTTTTCTGTCCCAATACAAACCAAATTTATCATCCTTTGCTCTAGGAAGAAATTTTTTACCAATTTCACCAATTATTATATCCGTTGTTCCAGGACTTATTGGTTCAACTATGGTAGAGTCTTCAATGATTCGAGGTCTAAATGGTGTTGAAGATGGTAATTTTGGCAATTCAAACTCTTCAGATTCTGGAATTGAAATATCGGCAAATTGTCGTACAACTGGAACCAAATTCATCAAATTTTGATTATCACTTAAAACATTTTCAATTTTGCCCTCAACGTTTTTTATTGCAGAAGTTACAGGTTGATTGATTTTTTGAATAAATTCTTGTTCTTTTTCATCAATTCGAATCTGTTCTTTAAATTCTTTGATTAATTTCTTTTCTATTTGATCAAGTTTTTTTGCTTCTTCTGAAGTTACGTTCGCCATTTATTTAGGAAAATTTTGAAACGTGAACGTGAACGAGAACGAGAACGTGAACGTGGAACGTAAAACGTGAGCGTGAAAACGTGAACGTGGAACGTAAAACGTGAACACGAAGCGTGAAAACGTGAACAGATTTACCGTTTTTCAGTTGTTTTCATAATGTAAATAAAAAGTAAAGATAATGTAAAAATAATTGTAACAAATATTTTATCGAGTAAATTTGTCAGACCACTAAGCAGCATTTATATCAGAAAATTTATTCAAATATTTACCATTTTTAGGCTTCAAAGTTAGATTAATAGTTAAAAAAACCGTAGTCTTCTTTCCAAATTTTATCACACAACTCAATAAAGTGGTTAAAACTCATATCAGATCCCACATAATTGTTATAAATCTTTCTGGAATAATGATCATCTTGTTTAAAAAACACACAACATATTCAAATTATTTCTTATAACTTGTTTATCAACCTTTGAAAAGCATTGAGAAAGATAGATACAAGATATGTTTTTGTGACGAGACATTACGAAATATTCCTTAATAACGTCCTGATTTTCCAAAATACAATCATCAAAAACGATTAACGAATTTGGTTTACATTCGCTTAAGTGAACTATGTCCTCGGAAGCATTATAAAAATGTGATATTTTTTTGTTTAAGTTTTTCTCAATATTTTCAAATCTTTCTTGTAATTTTTTATAGGCGTCTTGTTCTAAAGATTTACTAAAAACATACAAATTGGAATAAGGAATCAACCTATTGTAGATAAAATTCAATAATAAAGTTGTTTTTCCACATCCACTTGAACCAACAATTAACAATCTGATTGGTTGATCTTTCTTATTTTCTTCAAACGTTTGAAGTTTTATCTGATCTTTTTTCTTTAAAAATTTCTCCATTTAAATAGCGAAAATGAAGCTGTTCAAGTTGACTTCAGAAAGCTCTAAATTAGTTTTAAACTTGGAACATCCTATTCATTTAGAGGAAGAATCAAATTATTTTATCGGTTTAAGCGGTTTTTATTCTGACAATTTTGTAATAAATATTAGTGAAAGTTCTCCTTATTGTATAGGATTTAGTGAGAAGAACATAACAAAATATTATGGTTTTAAACAAAGGATATTATACCTTCGATCAAATAAAAAATTCCCTTAAAAATTATCTGAAAACATTCAAACAATCAGATAAAAATCTTTAAACTTTGACGAAAACAAGTTTGAAATGCAAAAAAATTATCTCTCTAATAAAATTCAAATAAAATCACCAGTAAGAATAATGTTTTCAGCAATTATTGTAGATTTATTAGGGTTTGTTCAAGAAACTATTGAGCCAAATCAGGTATATTTAGGAAATAAAACGCCAAAATTTAGACCGTTTGATGTAATTGAAGTACATTGTAATCTCGTTGAACCTAGTTTTGAAAATCATACCGAACATCTTCACAAAGAATCGGAAATTTTGTACACTTTCTTTCCAAATGTTGCTTATGGATCAAAAATTGGTGAAAAAACCGAATGAAATAGACTATATTCCAATTAGAAAAAATATGAAAAGAATTCAAAAAATCGTCTTAACTGTTCAAGACTCTGAAGGTAATTTATTGAAAAATGAGAGTAAAACTACAATTTACTTAAGATTGTTGAAGCAACGGACATGAATCAAGGGGGTCTATTGAATAGACTACCTTTAAACTTTCAAGAAAAGACTAGAAGATATACATTTTCAAGGGTATCGAATCGCGACTCTTACAAAAATTACATCCAGACACTATTTTCGACCTTTAAACTCAAAATAATAATTGCTTGTTAAATTTTTTTTCTATCTAAATGGAGTCAGTCATAGATTTAAGAAATAATCAACTTACATTCGATAACACGAATATCTTAACGATTGTAGACGAAAACAATGTGATCTGGTTTAAGGCTAAAGATGTTGCAGAAATTTTACAATATGAAAATACTAGACAAGCTATCATAAATAATATTGATAATGACGAGAAAATAGCCTTTAAATATATAAATTACAAGAGTCTATGCCATAGACCCTTTCAAAATCTTCATCCTGACACTATTTTCGTTAATGAATCTGGCCTTTATTCTCGAAATACAAATTACTAGTTAAATTTCTTTTCTATCTAAATGGAGTCAGTTGTGAATCTACTCAAATTCAATAATAAAGAAATTTTAACATTTGTTGACGAAAATAATGAATTTTGGTTTAAAGCAAAAGATATTGCAGAAATATTGGAATTTAAAAAATACGATGAAAGCGATTAGAGATCACGTTAAAGACAAATATAAAAAAAGCTACGATAACATAGATTCAGAAGGGGGGAACGAATCGTTCTTACCTTCAAACTTTCAAAAAAACACTATTTTCATTAATGAACCGAGCATATATTCTTTAATACTGAAATCTAAATGAAGATTGCAGAAACGTTTCAAAATTTGGTTCAAAGCAAAACATGTTGCAGAAATTTTAGAATATGAAAACACGAGGCAAGCTATCATAAATAATGTCGATAATGACGATAAAACAACGTTTGAATGTATAAATTACAGGAGTCTATCCCATAGACCCCGAGAAACAAGGGGCTATTCGAATGGCCCCTTAACAATCTTCATCCTGACACTGTTTTTATCAATGAATCTGGACTTTACGATGAAAATGTTTCTAAATTTTATTAAACTCTCGAATTATGATATTTTGTCTGTAAATGTTTTTGAAGATGAGGTAACCATTGAATGATTCGTCCACACTCGCAAAGAGTCGGTTTCTTTTGACTTTTTTTGAATAATTCTTTTAGCACAATCTTTACAATGTGCATGTTTTTTATTTTTACTATAATGCCAATCGTAAAATTTGGAAATATCCTTAATTTCTTTACAAACGCAACATTTTTTCTCTTCTAACGTTAATTTTTCTATTTTATCGTATAATTCTCTGTTATATTTACTACGACAATCCTTACAATAATAGTATAATCCATCTTTTCTAGTCTTATCTTGAGAAAACTTCGTCAAATCTTTAAATTCTTGACACTTTATACATTTCTTTTCAGCCTCCATTTATATAGAAAAAATTAAAGCTTTGACTTTCTCAATTCATATTCATAAAACTTTCCGGTTATTTCTTCATTATTTAAATCTTTTATACTATAAGTTACAGGATCTGTGTTATTAATTTGATAAATCACAAAGATTTCTCTTGACCAATTGTTCTTATATTTGTTTGAAAATGTTTGTTTTTTTACTAACAATTCTTACATGATCATTGACTTTAAATTTAGTTTTTGTGTGAATTTCTGGTGGAATATACTTGAAAACGGTCTCTAATAACTCCTTTTCTGCATCTTTATCTACGTCTTTCGGTTTCATTTTTATTGTGCTGTGAACTGTATCGTTTATAATTGTTTACGATTTTTTGAAGAATATCGATCCATTTAAAGTTTTTATTAATCTCAAAAATTACTTTCATTCTCTCATTTTGAGTTCTGTTATATCTCTCTACAATACTTGATTTCTCTTCGTTTTCAGTATGATAAATCTTAATGTTGTATTTCCTCAAAACATCGTTAAATTCTTTATTTTTGAACTCTAAACCCTTATCTGTATGAAGTAAATTTGGAGGTTTATGCCTGATTTTTATCGCGTCTTTTACTATATCTTCGAAAGCTTTTGAAACATCCTTGCCGTTTTTTCTTTTGATAGCTCTTGACCAAGCATATTTTGAGAAAGTATCAATAACATTTAACATATACTTGAATCCATCATTTTGATCCGAATAGTTAGACATTATAACTAAATCTGCTGCCCATAAATCGTCAATTCCTAAAGTTATAATTTTTCTCTTTTTAAACTTTTTTCGTACTGGTGCATGAATTTCTCTAGCTTCAATCTCGATTTCTTCCTTATTCTTAGATTCTTTCTTTACTTGTTTTTCATTTGGATTCTTTATAAATTTACTCTTATTTGTCTTACATTTTGAACATTTTGCTGCAATTCTATACAATCCGTTTTGAGTTTGAACGATTTTAGAATCTATATTTTTCGTTTTTTTTCTTGCATTTGTGGCAGTGAATCAAATCATCTTCCATTTACATGTCAAAGTTTCCAAGTTTATTTAACTCATCTAATATATCAGATTTTGCTTCATTTTTATAGCCATAAGGTACTGTATCGATCTTATTTTCTAGGACAATTCTCTTATCATCTTTAGCGTTCAGTGCCAGCTTGTTTATGGTGATGGTGTACAACTCATGTTTGTAGCTTTTGATTACTGTCATCTCCCTAAATTCTTCTTTATCTTCGAACAAACATCTCTTCAAGTTTTCGATATTTATTGTTTTATTTACAACGCTTCTCTTAATTCCTTTACACCTAACTGGATTTTTGTCTAGATATTTGTACGAGTACATCTTTGATCTTAAACCACAAAATTCTTCTAAAACTTAGCTATTTAGTTCGTCTTTGAATTTTCCTATGACTTTCTTATTTTTAGTACCGAAACATTCATGATCTTTTGGATAATCGCTCGTATCAAAGTCATTCAAATTTTCTTTAATAATTTTGTAAGGATCACGTTTTAATTCTAGAAAATAACTGTCTGTATCCATGTAACACAGATTCAAATCTGGATCATAGTTCTTTAATTTGTTGTAATAAAACTCGTACATTAGCAATTTTGAGAGGTCGAGAACTGAAAATCCTATGTAGATCGGCTTGTTAAATTTTACTTTCTGTTTATACATGTGACTCGCTATACAGTTGTCGTCAAAGATACTAAAGCATTTGAAATTTGTTTTCTTAGCTTGTTTCATTGAAAATTCTTCATTTCCTAGTCTAATATCACATCTGTTTTCTCACATTTTCCATAGATTTTCCAAAAACTGAGTTGTTCATCAGCTTATAAAAATCCTTCTCAAAGTCACTTGTAGCTTTGGTTCTCATGTTTGTGTTAAAATCAATGTACTTTTTCATAAAAGGCTTCTGATCGAATGCGATAACTCTATTCACATGTTTCAAAATCATACCTTGTTCCAAATAGAACTTCAAATTTCTCGAATGAACAACGTATTCAGTTTTATCCAGTAGAGTTGTGCAAAGTTTGTTTTTAAAATGTTCTGGAGCAAGAGGTAAATCCTTGTGATGTTCATGTAAATTTGTTGGATATTCTAGATCGACTTCAAGAATATAGCCATAATCTTCGTCGCCAGTGAGTTCTAAAATTGTTTCTTTCCATTCTGCAGTTGTGTAAGTTTTTGGATCCATCCACTTGATTTCGTTATATGGTAAATTTTGCATTAGGACCATACCCATAAAGGTTATTAGCATCGACGTATAACAAATAGTTTTCGGGCTTTGTCTTATCAAAATCTTTCAAATATTTGTTATTTGCTTTCACATATCGTTTAATACATTGAGAAATGCCTCCGCGAATACCTTTTTCGATCATTAAATACATAACGTAATAGTGTATCAGTTGAAGCTCGATTTTAGTTAATTTTAACATAGCATCCCATGCAAGACTGGGAGCTGTTAGATAGTGTGCTGGATCAAGTTTGTAACAATTTAGACAAATATTTCTGAAATTTTCGAATATATCAGCAAGCAATAAAACATCTTGGATGTTATAGAGATCAGAGTAATTTCCTAGATTTTTCTCTTTTAATTTATTCCAAACAGCTAAATAATGTTGAAAATCTTTCTCAGATATGCTCTCATCTGTTAAAAGTGAATAGAAATCTTGAATTTTTAGCTCTTCTGTGTAATCAATTTTTTTCAATACTATCGATAAATTCATAGGGAAATATTCCTTTTCCAGATAGAATTTTAAAGATTTCTTCTTCGTCATTTGGTTGTCTTTCTAGAATTGCGTTCAGACCATCTTGTATAAAATGATTTGTATGTTTGAAGTCTTCTTTCTTGAGGTTTTTAGCTAACTTTTCAATAGACGAGGCCATGAATCTAAATGTGTCTACGAAAGAGAATTTTATGAACTTTCTAGGTTTGTCACCATCAAACTCATACCCGTATCCAGAATTTACAGAATAATTTATATATCGTTCATCGGTGTTTGCAATCAAATCAACATTACCGTACTGTTTTGCCAATTCTTTTATGTACAAATGAGTATCGTAATTTGACATATTATGACAGAAAACTGGAATATTTTGTGGAAATTTCAAATTCAGATTGCAACATGCATGAGCTGCGCCTCGAAACTTGCCGGTTAAATGACAATGATCTCTCACTTTATTATAACTCTTATCTTTCCAACTATCAGGAGTAAAACCATACTGAACTGACCCAACATCATAAGCAGACCATTCGCAAATATGACAAACGTTTGCATTTTGGTATGAAATTTCTTCTTCTTCGGTCAATTTCATAGGTTTTTTGTTCTTAGAATTATATTTTCTAGCTATGTATTTTGATATTTTATTGAGTTCTTCAAACAATTTTGCAGGAACATTTGGCAAATCTTCTTCATTTTTTGCTCTATAACATATAGGTTTGTACATGCGATTTGTCACATTTGACACTAAATATAGAAATAAAACCATAAGGAATGTGCTTCTGAATCTTGGTTGTAATCGATCTTTGTGGATTGTTCTTGCATGTCGGAATTTTTTCTAATATGCTCTCAAAATCCATATAAATAACGTAAGGATGAGAAAATTTCTTTTGATAATTAGTAAATGATGTTGTTTGACCTGGAAAGGGCATAATTGGCTTACAAACTTCGTGTTGCTTGCAAATTTCTAAATGATCTGTTAAATCTCCAGATTTGTAGAAATGGCTTAAAACATCTTCTGCATAGAAATTTTTTGTGTTCATGCTTAGATAACTGAGAGAAAACGAGCTTATTTAAATCTGTTATCAAAACATAATGAGATTTGTCATCTTGTTTAACATACAATAAATCGATTTCTAACTCGGCATCATAAATTTCTGAAATTTGTAACGGAACAATATTAATTTTTTCATCATAAGTATAGATATTTATAGACATTTTTGGATATTTGTACTTGGAATTGGAGCTGCGTTTCTCGAATAATTGTATATCTTTCAAAGACATTGGATACTCGAAACCTGAAAATATCTCGTCATTTACAAATTTTTCATATTGTTTTACACGTTCAGGATGAAATTTTGATTTTTCAATTGCACATCGGATAGAGTAAATAAAGCAATAGTCATCTTCATTTTTGATATTTACACAAGCTTTCTTTACCTTTATTTCTTGTGGTAAATCGATATATGATCCTGCGTTCAGCATTTCGTGTTTATTAAGGCTCAAAATCAGTTGTTTACAGCGTTTTAATGTCCATCCAGAACCTCGATTTGGATAATTTGTCTGTTCTCGATGTGTTAATTTATTAAATTGTTTAGAAATAAAGTCGTTTACATCAAAGATCTCGTCTGCTTTTATAGTAAAGTACATTGGACAAGTTTGTGTTTCACCGTTCACTAAAGTTCGTTCGTATTCGCATTCTAAAGAGAGATATCCTTTACTATTTTTCACAGTTTCTTGAAATTTTTCGATTAAACTTTTAATTTCTGGGCGCAAAATAGAAAGATATTTGTAAATTGACATGAAATTGTCGTTTAAATTTGTTAAAATGTATTGCTTAAATAGACCGTGTATTGAGGATAAAACTTCTACATCAATGATATTTTCAGGTTTCTCATTAATCGTTTTATCAATTTCTTCGATCATTTCTGACTTAGTTTTGTCGTTAGTTTCGATAGCCAATTTTTCAGCTATTGAATGAATTTTTTCATCATTAAATAGATTGAGATCTTTTTTACTTTCCTTAAATTTTTTCTTTAGTTCACGCAATTTTTCTATATTATACATGTTTTGGTGATCGGCAATTTGATTTTCTCTAGGCCAAGTCCTCAAATAATTTAGTTCTTTTTCATAAATATCTTTATTTTTCAGATGAATTTTAGAATTATAATGTCGGGTATAATGATGTTCGAAAATGTCTTTTTTGCAGTACGGGCAGGATATCTTTTTCCTATCCATTTAAATAGGGAAAATTTGAATCTGCCAAGTTTTACTATTTAGTAAAATATCTTTTTATTAAGCTGAAAAATAGCAATAATTCAGTAGATTTCTAAGGATTTTTATCAAAATTTGATAAAAATTAGCACAATTTATGTAGAAACAGCGTTAAATGTTTCTATTTATATAGGAAAAAATTTAAAGATTTTGATACAAATCAGCAGAATTTATGATTTAACAGCGTTAGATTTCTTCTATTTATATAGGGAAAATTTGAATCTGCCAAGTTTTACTATTTAGTAAAATATCTTTTTATTAAGCTGAAAAATAGCAATAATTCAGTAGATTTCTAAGGATTTTTATCAAAATTTGATAAAAATTAGCACAATTTATGTAGAAACAGCGTTAAATGTTTCTATTTATATAGGAAAAATTTAAAGATTTTGATACAAATCAGCAGAATTTATGATTTAACAGCGTTAGATTCTTCTATTTATATAGGGAAAATTTGTATAACTCAGACTTTGAAAAGTGGAGAATTTTACTAGAATTTGACACAAATCAGCACAAATTGTAGTAAAACAGCTGTAGATTCTTCTATTTAGATAGGAAAAGAATTTATTTAGAGATTTTCTAAATTTCAAGTTTTTAGTGATTTTTCGAGAAATTTCGTTCAAATTATCAACTTTTAAGCTAAAAATCCGCAATAATTAGAGATATTTCAGTAGATTTTCAGGATTTTTTAAAAAAACTCTAGTATGTATGCACCTTAAGAGCTGTGGTTTTGACCCTAAAAACACGTTTTTAGGGCCAAAACCCCGGTTTTTTGTGTATTTTGGAAGTATAGTGTTGATTTTTCACCTTAAAAGTGTAGAAGTATTAATTTTTTTTCTATGTAAATGGCACTGTTACAAGAGTTGAATAAGGTTGGTGATTTAACATTCAAAGAATACAAGAAATTAATAGAATTAGAAGAAAATAAGAAATACAAAATTGTGAATTTGGAGAAAATGAAAGATAAATTCGGGTTTACAATAATTGCCGAGTTGGAAGATTGTAAAGTACACTTGCCAAACAGATTTTTGACTGTTTTGGATGAAAAAAAGATTAAAGAATTGAAAAAAATGAAAAATTACACTTGGTTGTTACTGGAAAGAAGACTATTAAAGATAAAGACTGTGTTACAATTAACTTCGTGGAATAAAGATTTCGAAGATTTCTGGATTTTTTCATTAAAACAGCTTAAGAAATTAGAAGCCTACAATGAACAGTAAAACAGCTATAGATTCGGTTATTTAACATTCGTGATTTCCTGTTTGATTTCTCAGATTTGTTTATGGTTCAATGGACAGTATTTTACATTGATTTTCTGACTGTCCCAAAAGTGTCCTAGGACCGCCATATTCATATCTACTTATACTGTATATATATATATATATATATAATATTTTTGGCTTCTCCCTATTATTACAAGATAGGAGTACGCAACACCACGTGTCGTGTAACAGACATCGCTGTATTTTCATGCAAAATTTCTAATCTATGACTAATTTTATTATCGGGATGTCCTGAGGGCAGATGTACAGACCGACAATGATACGGAGACGAAATCGAGATAAAGATTACTTTCAGTCAAATTCCAATGGTTGGACATGCGCCATTTTTTCTCATCTATTTAGAAATGAAGTTTCATGTAAAACAGCTGAAATCTTTCTCGTTATTGTTGCCACATGATACATTAAATTATTGCCTTTATTAATTTAAGTCTTATAGCAAATGTTCCAATAATAACAGTTCCGGTGAGCTAGTGAGTGTCTCCTTGGAATGCATTGCGCTAAAAACAAACTTTGACATTGCATTTCCAGTCTATTACGTTTTTATTTTACCCTATGAATGAACATTTGTCATGCTAAAATTATATATCACTGTACGCAGTTTCTTATAAATTTATTTATTTTGCTATTTTGTCTTTGCTGTTAAGGTTACCCTTGAGACGAATGTAAACATATTCGCTAACACTCAGCCAAATCTCAAAGAATAACATGAACCATCAACGAACTCAGGTTAGGTTTACTATATTGAAATGAAGATTAATATAAAATGTTAAGCTTATAGGTCATTTCGTTATCGAAATGTCGTGCGGACAGACAGACAGAGATGAAATCTTCCAACCTCTCGAGTGTCAGGCTTTCCTAAAGCTCAGCCAGTTGTAAACTATAGCCAGACAAATCATTCTTAAAATTATGTCTAAAGTTTTAAAAACAATGTAATAACTCTTGGAGTCACGACATCAAAATTAAAGGTAAAACTAAATCTTATATTGGACTTACATAATTATGTTAGTCTTGAAATACCCAATGTTGACAACGATAATGTCGCTGAATAATCAATTTCTGTTTGCAGTTTGTTTACTGTACAATCAAATGGCATTATTATGGTGTTGCGTAGTAACACGTCATGAAGTTACTTCGTTGGATTGGTTGGATGTTTCTTCGATACTTCTTTGTTTATTATTCACATTATTAGTAGCTTATCAATATTACATCATGTCCCTCAGCTGGGAGTACGCCACGTTAAGTAATCATTAAAGGCCACAGCGGTATTGTTTAATGAGGGTTGATGTAGCTTCAGGGTCAGTAACAAGATATGGTAGTGTGGGGTGTAGGGCCACCAAAGTAATTACGAGTCATATTGAGTTCTTGCATCATGTATATCCAATTTGTATATTTAACTCTCAGATTAAAGCTAAACTCAAATAATAACTATGGGCACGCAACGAGTTTGCAGTTGGGGTAAATATTAAAGTGGCATCATTCAGACAATTCTTGAAGCACGAATATACATACTCACATAAACATGAAACTGCAGATATAATAATGTAACTTACAAACATAAAACTCAAAGGCAGGCCTCGAACATATTATAATTTTAACTGTATAAATATACAGTGTATTGTAAACCTTAAATAAAGTTAGGCTTACTGACAGTAACTAAGGGTTTTGACAATATCGTAGAAACAACGACATAGTACATAACAAACCCGAAATTTGGCATAAACTCTGAGTAAAAAACATAACATTTTCATTTCGTATATGTAATTCCTATTAAGAAGATTATCCTTTTCTCACACTCATCTTGTAGAATAGTCTGGAGATATTTAGGCACTTGTAGACGGGTAAAACTAGAAATTCGGACAATATTTTACCCTTAGAGTTAAACCAACCAGGAAACTTCTAACTCACTTCAATTTGAAAAAGGAGTTTGTGGGAATGTATAGCCTACGTAACACAAACAAACAATTTAAGCGAAAAGCTAATAATATTAAATATACATGATTTATATGGAAATATAGCCTACTAAAAATAGAGAATTTTAATTTTGAACTCTAAATCATCTATAAATAGTGGTGAGTAAAAAGTAGGAGTGTAACCGTTTTTCTGAAACCCGACTAAGTTAAAATACTATTATACTAATAGAGTTAGTAAAATGCAATAAACATTTTGCTACATCTCTCACTTTTAAGTAAAAACCAGTCTCAGAGTCAAAATATATGTTGATATTAATAATTTAGTTATCTCTTTGAGAGATAATTTTCTGTAACCAAACTGAAATTGTTATTATGAAATCTAAAATTTTTATTTATGATGTGACAGACTAAATCAAGTATTTTACTGTCATATATCTTTAAGTTTAGTAATAAAAAATGTACCTCATTTCATGGCTAATAAATAAATCACTCAGATAGCAAGAAACAAAAATTACTTCTTTGTGTCTGTCCGTTCGATATTTAAACATATTTGAGGTATGGACTTGAAACGTGCATGGCACTTTATTTCTATATAGGCAACATTGAGTTCAATAATGGTGCGTTATCCACCACGCGATTTGGCTGAGCGTTAGCGAAGCTTAAAGTTTTCTCAGGATATCTAGGAACGATATTCTTGTAACTGTCAAAATATTCTTTCTAGATATCTGCCATTAAATCTTACAGAAGTAATTGAGCTACAGAATTAAAACTATGAATGATCTCTACACAGGAAAGATCATGTTGGTGATGGTCCAAATCCGCCTACGTTATCTAAGTTTTCTCAGGTTATCTCAAAAACTTTTTGACCTATAGGCTACATTGAAATGTTGCTATTACTGAGGAAAGGAGAAATGTTCTTTCTCTTCTCGTCTCTTTGTTTATCTATCTGGGTGTCTTCTGTACGGTATCTCAAGAAAAACTGTACGCTGTATTTCTGGCATAAAACTTGATCGTAAATGTTCTTACATAGGATTTTGCTGAACGACAATTAGAATGCAAAATGTATCTTCTGATTTTATTTGTCTGAAGGATATTATGAAAAACAAAATTGGCTACAATTTGAAACTTAGCATGAAACTTCAGTGAATCCTATTTCGTGGCATTTATACTCTTTATTTGCTAAATGTTAGAGTTGTACAGACAATGCTTATTATTGGCCCTTTCAGTTGACACTTGCTGACTGAATATGGTTCTCTGCAGTGAAAGCCAGGTACTTTAAGAATTGTACGTAAAAACAATATATCGCGTTGTGCGGATCGGAATGTTAGTTGTTAATTATTGTTAATTTTCATTGTTAGCTAGTTAAATTTTAATGTAATTTTTATGCCATAAAGACGCCGAAGAAATGAATAGTATAATGTTTTACAACAATTGTTAAGTCTCATTAACATATAAACAAAATCATAATGCCTGTCTAGTACTTTAATTTGACTGTCATTATATTTAAATTTTTCCTCTTTGAAGAAACCAAGGAGATAAATAGTGAAATGTTGAAGATTATTTTTCACGTTTCATTTGCAACAAAAATTACAGTAGAGCTTGCCTAGTACTTTAATTTAGCGTTAATATTTTGATTTGATCTGTATCTCGAAAAGAAACCAAAGAGATAAATAGTGTAAGTTTCACATTAATTGTTATATCTTGTGACAAAATAAAATACGGTTTGTCCACTACTTGAATTGATTTTTATTTGTTTATTTATTTAAATTTTCACTGTATAACCATTTTGCAATTTACAATAGTAACTTAACATGGTAAAACAGTAGTGAAAATAATTATGAATAGAGTATGAGTTCTAATAAGTACACAATAATCATGTAACTAACATTAAACTATAAACATAATAAATAAAACTGGCATATTAAAAAGATTACTGTAACATAAACAGATAAGTGTACCATAATAATAATAAATATATATAGCAATAGTAACAATAATAAATTTAATACAAACAAAAATGAGAAGAATGGAATAAACTGTATAAAATAGACCTGACAACAAGCTCAATCAAACTCAGAAAATAAAACTGTAACATATCAATTTAATTTATTTCTTTTAAAGATACCGAAGAGATAAATAATGTAATGTTTCAAAATAATTGTCACATTTCATTAACAACTAAAAGTATGAGGCTTATTATTCAAATGAGAAATGACGTTCAACTCTTTTTGAAGGGAAATTGATAACTTTTAAGTAATAATATGACTTTTTATTTATTTTTTGAACGTTATTAAACAACAAAGGTAAACATTTATAGCTTGTAGCAGTTACTACATAAAAATTGTTAGTTCGTTGAGTGTCCTTATTACTTTCATTTAAATAATAGTCTACTCGTACATTATACTCGTATCTTTGGACTGTTCTGTTAGAGACAACGTGTCTGGTAATTTGAATGGGCATAATGTCTCGTTACTACTTAGGTGCATTCAAAGTCAACGCCATGAAACATATTTATCTTACTGGGCTGACATTACATTTGAAAGCAAAGTAGCAGAGCATGTAAGATAGCCGAGGGTGATTGTACAAAGCCGGTACTGCAATGATTGCAGTTTTGGCATAAGATTGATGGATAACGCAATCTACTTCCAATTTTTTTGTCAATAATGTTGTTGGTAATTGGCCTGTTTTCAAATATTTCTCGTATGTAATTTTGTTGTGAGTTTATTTCTGAGACTTGAAGTACATAGAATTAATCTGATTTTTATTTTACAAACTGAGGATAAAAGAAGTTAAAATGCCCATTTATATTTTAGAACTTTGAACATAACGCTTAGTATTAATAACAGTATAACTTAACATAAAACATTGTAGTTCAACATTAGTTACATTATATAATTATTATTATTTCAATGTTTTCTTTTCTGCTTAGTTTAAATCCAAGAGAGCCTGAAGTGTAAGTTTCATAAGCGTGCTTCGTATCAAATTATTTCTATTAAAAAAAAACTAAAAGAAATTAAAAAAAAAAAACAGTGAAACAGATGTTCGGGAAATAAATCCGTTAATAAACTACAATAATCTAGTAAATAACAGAATCATGTACAGTAATTTATTAAAAATTGGAACCCGTGAGGTCGATTAACAAACTGAAAGAGTTTCTTGTGTAATGCACAAAAGAGCTTACATTCAATTTAGGTAAATTTTGAATTAGTTTTCATCAAAAGAAAATCTATATGAGTAATAGCTGGTGTCAGTCCTGTTTAAACTTATGTAAAATGTTTATGGTTGTAAATGGCTTTTATTCCATCAGTATTGACTTAATTTAAAATAAGGAAATTTGTTGAATTACATAGGAATAAACTTATTATTTCATATATACAGTAGTCAGAGCGAGCGCATCCTACCACAACATTTGAGAAACGACCAATATTCGCGAGAAGAAAAGAAAACTGCTTTTGAAGTGAGGTACATATAACTAATAAAACTTATGTTTTCACATCAGTTTTGATCTATATCTAATTTATGTAAAGAAATTATTATACACATACCATATTTATAACGTTTTTATATTTTGGGAACGTATAAATATCCTGATTTATGTATAGAAATAGAAATCGTTCAGGCAATACAATTTTAATCATAACAACAATTCTCAATCATAATGAGAAGTAATTTTCATCTAGTTTGATAGAAGAGGATAAGAAAATTCAAGATATACTGATACATTTTGTATTTTTTTATACTGATTTTCCTGTATGTACTAAATTTTACACGTGTACAAATATAGAGTTGATCGAATGGACCCATGCTAAATGATTGTAAATGCTTTTGAAATACAACACTAACATTAACAAAAGTATAAAAAATACCTATGTTAAATAGCAGGCCTTTAGGATGGGAGCTTTACCGTGTTTCATCAAGGGTGTTTGATTGCTTGTAGGGGAGGCAGAGACATATATTGCGTGCAGTTGAGTCAGTCTCCAGCTCCCACTAAGATATTGCCCCCTCCCCCTCCCCCTCCCACTGCTAGCACAAGAGTGTCGGGGTGGAAGCTCGCCACTCATTTGTCGTCAAGGCAGACTGCGAGAACATTAGTCCGGTCCAGACCATCAGTTATAGTATCGATTATGGTAATGCAAATAGAGTTAATTTCATTTCAATCGTATTTTTTCGAAAGTGATTCTTTCGAGGTCCACTCCCATACGAGTAGCGCCGTTATGTTGTTTTTGAAATATTTAGGTTCGGTCTCGGTATTGTTATTCTCAATCAATGGCAAACTTTTAAAGAACTATAGAACGGCCAGGTTGACCACAGGACCGAATCAGTATGGACTAAAACTGAAAATCAACATTGACCAAAACAATTCTACCATGCTTTGAATCTGTTTCCTGGACAATTTATGAATGACCATTCATAATGATATGTCGAAATGCACTGATCTCACGTATTTTATTAAGAAAGAACGAGACTTTATACGGAAACAGAGGTCTCATCATATTTCTGATTTTCAATATTCTGCCACGTGTATGGTATCGTTATTAGCACGTTGCCATGGCACGTGCCATATGGTTGCCGTGTTAGGACACACCAGCAGATTTTTATGGTCTTGAGGTACTGTACATGTGTAGTTTTTAGTTTTTCTCACAGCAGCTCCATGCAAGGAGTACGACCACCCACGGGTATCTCCATGTCATGATTATGGTTGTCATGACTATACAGGTATTGTTTTATTTACCTGGGCGTCAAATTTGTTAGCGTTCTGAACTGTTTTCGCAAAAGGGAAATGGTTCTTGATGCAATGCAGACGTGTTATAGACGGGTCTTGGAGAATTAAGCCGAGGTTTTTGTATTGGCTTTACGTCTTCGTGGTTAGGCCTGTATTAGTGTTTGAGGCTATCATCTGGTGGCCTAAAACGGAGATCAAGAAGGTCTCCCTGACTATCACTCAGGCCTTTCCAAGTGTACCAGCCGCAGTTCTAAACTGCTGTCTCAACTTGTCCCCCCGAACATTATCATTCAGGCTATGGCCAAGAGTGCCTATTGTCTGCAGCAGTAGGGGTTTGGTTAGCCAATGACAATGCAAAATCAGCATCCTGATTCGTAAGTGCGTTTTGCACATAATCTCTGAGGTGACTAAAACATTTTTCTTCAACAAATCTTCAGGGTTGTAAATCTCCTTGGAAATTTTGGTTAGAGGACAAAACCTCTTCCACATCGGGGTCTGTAGATGTGTACATTGGTTCTGCAGTCGCCTTCCCACAGGGAGGGAGACTGATCTTTTCTCCTCGGTATCTTCTCAGGTTATGGGTGTAATAATTGGACATGACCAATAAAGAAAACGTGTTCACATGATTGGCATTTTCGGAAGGATCCGCCATGTAGATTGTGTTACGGACAGAAGAAATTGTTGAAAATCTACTCTTTAATAAACCTGCAATAGCAAGGGATCAGTAGCCATATTCGGTAGTTTGGACAAGGATGGTGAATTTCCCCAGGAGGACCTGATCAGTGGTTTTCGGCAGTTCATAGAAATTAGCTGGCATCAAGGTATACTGCCAGGGTGTGCAAAGAGCTCTCGAGGCTTAAGTGCATGGCAATAGGCCGTCCCTGACAGGAAAAAGAAGAACAGAATCTTATTTCAACTAGTTTTATAGAATGACCACATTGAGCTAGTCACAACCTTCTTTAAAGTGCTTACACATGATATCCGTGTAGCTTAAGTAAAATTATATCTTAAGGTGGCTCAACATGATTAGTTTTATTTTAGACTCCTAATTTACGATTTACATTCTTCTTTACGTATAGAACTACCGATACACATATAAATATCTTATTTTATTTATAATTATAATAGTTTATTTTGTATAATTTCTAATGTATATAACTGATGTTTTATTAAAGTATAGGTTAAAAATAATAAAGTATCTTACAGATTGTGATGAGACATCCTCGCTTCTAAAGTGGTCCACAATAGAGTGACTCATTTAAATGGAAAACAATTTGCTTGTCAAGGCATGAGTCAAATGAAAAACTCAAACGGGTGATTGTTTAATAGAAACGTCACGTTCTGAGTCAACGATGAAGTTACAATCTACAGTTCCATTGTTACCTCTCAACTCGTCTATTAACAACTATTCTTATCCTGAAACAATATTACACTGAATATACTGATGGAATAACAGGTCATACGTAATACTCGCTTTTTATAGAGCTATTTGCTCGTGTCTACAGTACACAGAACGTCAACATCGGGAGAAGCGTGCCCCGGGGAGTGGCAAGAGTCACGCACAGCCAGTCTGTCGGCATATTGACCTGCTTCTCCTGAAATGATTGCTCAGAGCTAATCTTGGGGAATTCTCTTCAGCCGAGCCACCGACTGCTGACAAAACGGTCAGAACACCAAATTGTATATCTTTATCGATATTACTCGCTGCTGACCCTCAATCACGTGAAGTCATTGCACGTGCCGGAGGAAAATGATCACCGCCAGCCAACAGTCGTTGCTTAATCTTGTTCCTCAGTCTGTCATTTCAAACTGCCAATAAATATCATCTGTTACGGTAAGTATTCTGTACATTTAAGAGAAATAGTTTGTAACAGATTAGAGAGTTTATAAATTATGCCGCATATAACAGACTTTAGAATTCATTTAAACCCTCTTCCTGTACAGATACAGCTTCTTGGTATACCCGGCCAGCTTTGAATCAATCAGGAGAGATGTCAAGTCGCCAGTAATTAATTATTTTCATTTCAGCCTCTGTATAACAGCCTTTTTTGTCAAAAGTATGGTTTTTTCGATAGACCCTTTTCATGTAGACTTTCAATATTTGGATTCCTTATAAAAATAAATAAATTTATTGTTAATAGTAACAAGAGTTGTTAGAATTATAAAACTTATATCAGGATAAATCACCACTGTTGTTCTACAGTTAAACTTATTTTAGTGAAAACACAATACGGTGTTCTTGTAAATATCGTGAATAATTAATTTCATTCGGAATTTTATGAATGCCTCTTCTTGGATTTGTAACAGCAATAAAAATATAACACATTGAGATACGAAGCTATAAAGATGTTGTAGCTATGTAGTGGTTTATCACATTTTTTGATTGCTGTCACTTTTTCACAACAAATTCTACTACTGATTACTTTCGTAAGTTAGTCATTGCCCAATTGTACAGAAACACTTCTTCCATAATCAGAACTTACTAGAGAACGTGAAACCATATCCTTGATGGGTGAATTGACAGTTGACGAATTTGAAAGTGGAACAATCAGCGCATTGGTTGGAAGCGGACTGACGGCCGCTGATGGACAATAAGCCCAATCAGGCGGACAAGACACGACTCTGGGCCTCCTCAACATCGCCGGCCGCCTGACTGTTGCTGAGTCAGCACATGGCCATTCACATTGCTCTCCAAACAGTTAGAATAATGCAAGGCCATCCTTGAAGTAGTAGAGTAGTAGCGCCTTTACATAAATCTTCAACAGTTTGTTCCAATAAAAACGGTCGGTACCCTGCCAGAAAATGCTTCACCACTGCCTGGAGCATATTCACCACTATACGTTCAAATTTTGAAGTGAAGTAGTCACATCTTTTCCTAAAGTCTCATATTACTCTCCAACATTTGTAAAATTTATTTATCAATAAACAACTTTGGGTTGATTTCATTTAGCCCCAAAAATATAGATATAATTAACACATCGGTTTATTAGTTTACACAACTACAAATTAATCCTTACCTTTATTAAACACATAAAAATACACGCCAAAGAAATATCAATTCATTTTTATTTTACTGTTAATCTAATAAGGATAAATTAATTTAATGAATTTGAATGTTAGTTTATTTATTGTTTAGTCGTAAAATTTATTTTTGTTTTTGCTATGTAATAAATACTAAACAAGAAGTAACTCATTATTTATTGATATCAATTTATTCATGGGCAGTCCAACCACATTGAATCTTTTATTATACAAGTTACTCAAAGAGTGAACAAAATATTCTACGAATAACTTTTAAACATCTTTCTGTAACTACTAATTTCTTATTCCAATGTTTAACACATTAACATAAACATTAATTATAACATTAGAGTCACGTAGAGGTCATGTGTACGTTTCAATTTTGTCGATAAAATTACGCAACTTTGTATAACGTAACTAATTTATTCATCTTTGGTAACATTGGTCTAAAAAATAGTAGTGCGAAACATGGAATAAGGGTATGATATAAAATTGTATTGCTAAACTTGTTGAATATACAAATTTAACTTATGTGAAGGTACAATAATCATATGAAAAACGTCTTTTTAATATCAAATTATTTTAGCATAAATTATTGGAAAATAGTTAAGAAGTATAGACAGTTCAAGGCTATACAAGTTCTGGGAGTTCTTCAACTTCTAAAACTGACAATGTGAAATTAAAAATGTATTCATCTATGAGTATTACAATCACATAAGAGATGTCGGTCACAAAAAAATGCAGGACAAACTACCTGTCATATATTTTACTAGGAATTCATTCAAAGATTAAAACAAGTACATTTATTCAAATCAGACATTACAGACATCACTGGTGGCTCCACCATGACTATATACTCTGTAGTGGCACAGAGCCATCTTCGTTTTGAAGAAATGTTATCCCTTTGACTCCCCAGACTAGACAACCAGTGGTTCCATCATGACTATATAATCATCTGTAATATCACACAGTCTTCTTCGTTTTGATGGAATTGGAACCCTTTGACTCCTCAGACCAAAACACCCCTTGGTTCCACCAGGAAATGTACTCTGTAATATCTCATAGCCATCTTCGTTTTGATGAAATTGGAACCCTGTGACTCCCCAGACCAGACAACTGGTGACCTCCCCAGGAAATTTACTCTGTAATATCTCATAGCCATCTTCGTTTTGATGAAATTGGAACCCTGTGACTCCCCAGACCAGACAACTGGTGACCTCACCAGGAAATTTACTCTGTAATATATCATAACCATATTCGTTTTGATGAAATTGGAAACCTGTGACTCCCCAGACCAGACAACTGGTGACCTCCCCAGGAAATGTACTCTGTAATATCTCATAGCCATCTTCGTTTTGATGAAATTGGAACCCTGTGACTCCCCAGCCCAGACAACTGGTGACCTCACCAGGAAATTTACTCTATAATATCTCATAGCATATTCGTTTTGATGAAATTGGAAACCTGTGACTCCCCAGACCAGACAACTGGTGACCTCACCAGGAAATGTACTCTGTAATATCTCATAGCCATCTTTGTTTTGAAGAAATTGAAACCCTGTGACTCCCTAGCTTCCCATCTCACATGATCTTCGTCCGTGTAACTGAATGGTCTTGAACTAGGTAATGTTGTAATACACCACGAAGCTAAAACAATAAGCTCAAAAAGCTTGCAGTAGAAGGTTTCCTGTACGGAATTGCTGCGAACATTTGATTCAAAGATCTTGCTTATTTATAGCTACCCAAACGAACTAATTTGAAGGGACAACCATAGAATAAATATAATAATTGAAATAGAACATTATCATTATTTTTTTTCAAACACCTCATCCACACATGCAACTTCCGACTGAAGTAAATAATCAACCCGGCATTGAAAGAACATGACGTGCAAGTTTTAGTGTCAAGGAGGGGGAAGAAGTGGGTGGTGGGGATGAAGAGAGAAGACCATCTGACACCTGAGCTCGTCACAATCACACTCAGGGGAAATCAGTTGATTGAGAGCAGTAATGGCTGTAGTGGCAGTGACGTCACTCCTTACCGACAAACTGTTACACTGTTGCATCTCTTCAGAAATAACCCACACTTCCTAAACTAAGAATACTGATATTGATTTTGCATAGATTTTCCCTGAGAATGTCAATTATTTGCAGTAACGTCATGGTTACAGACAACTATTATACTGTTGCACAACTTTAGAAATACCTGTTCTTCTTCTAGAACCATGATTTCTCATATCGTATTTTATATTGATTTGCCTTGTGAATGTCAATTAAAGCTTATAGGCAGCCGTTATACTGTTTCAGGAGTTCAGGAATACCTGTGACTTTTCTTGTGCTACAATTATTAGCATTTTACTCGTGTAGGTTTTCCTTAAGAAATTCAACTACAGTAACGTCACTGCTTAACGACACACTCTTAAAATTAATTAAAATAAAATAATGTTATACTGTGACGTGTGACTTAAAATAAGATTATTTTCATTGTATTTTGCATATATTTTCCTTGCTTATGTCAGTTTCAATGGCATCACTCCTAATCGACAAAGTGTTGCATCTCTTCAGGAATACTTCTGGATCTTCCGAGACTAAGACTATAAACATTGTATTTTACCTATATTTTCTTTGGTTATTTAAATTTAAAAGGCGTTACTCCTAATCGACAAAGTGTTACACATCTTCAGGAAAATTGTATTCTATATAGCATATCCTCGATTATTTCAGTTTTAGTGGCGTCCCTTCCTAACCTACAAACAGTTACCAGTGCAATACGTGTTGCTCAATCTGAACTAAGATTATTATTATTGTATTTGAAATGGATTTTTATCGAAAATATTAATTACACTGGTATAATCCGAGACGGATAGGAAGTATTGTAGGCTCTCTTTCTTTTATCCAAATCATACGATAAAATCATCAAATACAGATAAGTGTCCAGTTTAAATCACACAAAGAGAACAAGGATGTTGTGTCACTATCGAGTGTGTAGGTCCAGTAGTTTTTGTGAGGGGGTGGTGGTAAGGAGAGAGAGTCAAACTGTTGCGGTGATCCAGTTTAGCTTGAAAAGCGGTGAATTGTGGAAACTCCTCAACATTAAGCGAAAGCAAAGGATGTCGTGTTCACTATCGTGTGTTCAGGTCCTGGAGTTGTTGGTGTGGTGGCAGGGGGAGAGGTAGAATCAAACGATCACGGTGATCCAATTTGGCTTGACAAGCGGCGAATTGTGGAAACTCCTCAACATTAAGCGAGAGCAAGGATGTCGTGTTCACTATCGCGTGTTCAGGTCCTGGAGTTGTTGGTGTGGTGGCAGGGGGAGAGGTAGAATCAAACGATCGCGGTGATCCAATTTGGCTTGACAAGCGGTGAATTGTGGAAACTCCTCAACATTAAGCGAGAGCAAGGATGTCGTGTTCACTATCGCGTGTTCAGGTCCTGGAGTTGTTGGTGTGGTGGCAAGGGGAGAGGTAGAATCAAACGATCGCGGTGATCCAATTTGGCTTGACAAGCGGCGAATTGTGGAAACTCCTCAACATTAAGCGAGAGCAAGGATGTCGTGTTCACTATCGCGTGTTCAGGTCCTGGAGTTGTTGGTGTGGTGGCAAGGGGAGAGGTAGAATCAAACGATCGCGGTGATCCAATTTGGCTTGACAAGCGGTGAATTGTGAAAAACAAAGATATATTGATACGCAGTATGTTTGCTCAAATAACAATTCTTGATTGGCCTTCATTTGTCTCTGTTTACAGTTCATTGTAATATTTTGAATACGTTTATTGATGTATGTATAAAATAAAATATTTATAAATACTGTTTTAAATCTAATTTTGATTGGTAATAAACAAAACGTTATACTATAGAATCTTAAGAAAAATTGGTTAATTAAATTAACAATTACATTTGTATTTTACAAAGATGAAAACAATTTAAGTTATCACTTATAATTGGAGTAATTGAAGTTTAACCAGCTATTTGTATTAAAAGCGTAAGTTTTGCTTTCAATTTTTATGTTTTAAAAATAAAACATTGGTCTTTCTAGATGTCTTTACAATGTTTTAAGTTGTCTAGAGTCGTGGTTTGGAATTCCCTGGTAAAAATGCAATAACAATCCAATCTCTACAGGGAGTAGAATAAGTAATACCGATGACTCACACTAAATCTGGTAAAGTTGTAATCCGACGACTGGCGTACTCGCATACACATGCACGCGCACGCTCGGATGAGAATCAAAATGATCAGTTAAGGTCACGTGCCTCACCAATTTACATCCTGCCGCTGCTCCTTCCTCCTGATTCATCAGGACTAATTGGTTTCAGATGACTGTAGGTACTCCCTCGTCGCCTAGGGAACCAGTTTTTATCCCATTTATTACTCTTTGTTTTGTTTCATGCTTCAACAATCCACGTGAATTTATTATAAGATCTTCTTTATCCATATGCTCCTTAGTTTAAAATAGTTCACAATCCCAAGGATCAATCATCAGGTTTTAAATACGCACTATTTTTCATCTTCAGTCTCAATTTAAATATCATGTTATAATGGAACGGTATAAACTCCTTTTTGTTTATGAAAGATGCAGTGTTTAGGCAGCGTAAACTATTTAACGCCGATTTATACTTAGCACTTATTTACATTTAGCAATTCCTGATAGATAAGACTTCCAGAAATCCACGTACAAAAGCTGGCCAGGCATTACGTGTTATCTCGTTTTCCTTAGGACGGGACGTTTGCAGTGAAGCCAAAAATCCCGATTTACGTTTGTGTACAGTACATAGGGTAGTGGTACAAACACAACGTGGTGAGTATTATTCAGAATTTTTACTTAAACTGATCGGCAAATTTTGATTTGAAGTGATATAAACGTGAGATAAGATACGAGGAGAGACTTGAAACAACGAGAGTGGCGTTGTAAAAAATTGTATTTCTATTTCATACATAATCAGTTATTGTCACCTTCAATATCCCTTTCTATCCCTGCGCGTTGTCTTCCATACGTTCTTGGAAACAGTGTTGGAAGTCATCTTGTGTTAGCTCCTTCATCACACGTGCCACATTCTCTTTTAATGTAGATTTCCAGAGACTCAAATCTTGACCCTTTTAATGCAGATTTAGCCTTAAGGAACAGGTAGAAGTTACATGGTTGCAAGATCTGGTGAATAAAGTGGATGTTCTAACACTGGGATGCTGTACTTGGTTAGGAATCTCTTGACAGATAACGCGGAAAGTGCTGGCCCATTGTTTTGCTGGTGTACCCATGATTTGTCCTTACATAATTCAGGGCGGGTTTTACTTTCTACTACCTTAAGGTATATTGATTGATATTATATTAATAGTTTGACCTTCAGGAACCCAGTGAAGGTAATCAATCCTATGGATTTATAAAAAAAAAAAACAATCATCATTGTTTTAAATTCTGACTTGCTCATTCGAGCCTTTTTCGCTCTCAGTTAAGTTGGGCTCTTTCAGAGCATGGATTTAAGCTTTGTTCGATCTTAACTGAAAAATCTACTTTTTCGATGGCGTACAAAGTGTCAGTACAAACATTTTTGGAAGCTTCTTGTTTGTCTTACCTTAGAATTTAATGCAACATTTTAGCACACACTTTCCACACGTTAAAGTTGTCATGTAAAACTCTCCCGTACACATTATTGATCAATGCGTACAGTTTCACCAATTGCACGAATACTTAATCGTCAAAAACATCGTATGAAATTACCGACTTTTTGAACATTCTCATCCGTTTTTGACGTGTAAGGGCGACTTGGCAGCTAATCATGTTCAATGTCTTCTCGGTAATCTTTAAAACACTTAAACCATTCAAAAACATTTGCCCGCGATACAACAATATTAATGCGACGTGGGCTCTGACTAACGGTTGTTGCGTGCAGAAACAATACTAGCTTCAAACAGCTGTTGATTATTGGCGGTTGACGCATGCTTCCTTGATCTACAGCAACGTCAGTCTATGTAAGGACAAGGTATTAATGTAATGGCTCTCAAGTCAATGATTTATCTTTTTTTATTTCCATCGCCACAAACGTATGAGGTAAGATAGTAAAGGTCAAGGTATGAATATAATAGCTTTCAAGTTTATGATGGATTCATTATTTATTTTAAGTGACATAAACATGTAAGCCATTAAAGGTCAAAGTATTAATGTAATGAATCTCAAGTTAAATTTCTCTACGTTTTTGCAGCGTGGATGGGTGTATAGCTGTATTTATTTTACTTGTTAACAAATGCAGCTTGGTCCCATATAAGTGTGCAAATCACAGCTAAGTGTGCTGTTGGCCTCAACCGGTTTGTAAGTTGACCGATGTAAAGATTCATAATAACAAAAATATAATTTAAACTTACTTCCTCACGTTCTACATTGCCACACCTGTTCTGATGTGTCCACGCTCATACGCACTCGTAGGCTACTACAGTTGCCGAGGCAATAGTGTGCGCTACTCTTTATAAATAATTTTTTTCGTGGAAGCAAATATACTTTATACCTAGTAAACTATATGTCCAAAACACCGTGCTTATACAAAGAATCTATCTGACATTTGTTTTAGGGCTGCCTAATACCTAAAGTGTATTTTACGAAAACCTATTTTGTATGCGCGTGTGAGTACCCACCGACCACTACCATAGTCAATAACTACCCACTCATTAGTCTGTTATCTATAAATCTGGCTCATGTGTAGTTTGTTTTATTAGCTGTGTTATATTTTCAACAAAAACGATTTTTAATTACTTCACAACAATTTAACAATTTTAATGAATGTTTTTCATTAATAGCCTGTTAAATAATTAACAAAATAACATTTTTTATTTTCACAAAAACTCAAATTTGTATGTCTAATTGAATTTTGGGTAAAACTTGTTTAAACTGTAATGGGATCCAAAGGCATGATTTTAATTCGATTACATACTGGGGGTATGTCTAATTTTTCAATGACACTCAAGACAATATTGCAGTTCAAACAAATTTTTATTTCTACGATGAATTAATATTACGTACCATATACAATATGTCTTGTTGTTTAGACAAAAAAACGTCAATTAAACGTCAAGTAGTTAACGTACTTTAGTAAAGTATGTTATATAAAGCAAAAGTACGATATGATACCGTGTCTGCTGTATTTGCTGTTGACATTCATTTGAGTATTCAGGCAGACAATGTTTTTGTTGCTTCCTGTTACAGAACAGAATCAGTGTAATATTGAAACATGTAGATGAAAAACGTCAATTAAACTTCAGTAGTTAATGTACTTTAGTAAAGTATGTTATATGAAGCAAAAGTACGATATGATACCGTGTCTGCTGTATTTGCTGTTGACATTCATTTGAGTATTCAGGCAGACAATGTTTTTGTTGCTTCCTGTTACAGAACAGAATCAGTGTAATATTGAAACATGTAGATGAAAAACGTCAATTAAACTTCAGTAGTTAATGTACTTTAGTAAAGTATGTTATATGAAGCAAAAGTACGATATGATACCGTGTCTGCTGTATTTGCTGTTGACATTCATTTGAGTATTCAGGCAGACAATGTTTTTTGTTGCTTCCTGTTACAGAACAGAATCAGTGTAATATTGAAACATGTAGATGAAAAACGTTAGACACACCGAAAGACGGATTATCAATTAATTGACTAACTAAAAATTCTGATTAGTTTGTTATTCTCTGAAATATAATAAAAACATATATACAAAAGGGCAATAATCAAAGACATATAAAAAATTAACCTTCGTGCAAGTATAACTCTGGTTGTTGCGTGATATGCAAGTCACGCTATAAAGTAATAATGATTTGAATAAGTCAGTACTTGGTAATGAGAAATGTGACCTCGTTGTTTAATACTCAATTTAAATTCTTTTGAGTAATATATAAACTGTCGATTTCTTTATAAAATACTTCAACCTGAGACAAGTAATAAGTACAAAGATTTACGATAAAATAATCGTACGTCTACCTATCGTACATCGTACAGTTAAACTCCCCGGTTTATCAAACATCATGCAGTTAAAGGTTTTGATGACGCAAAGGGCATAATTTAATATCTGGTACATTCTCTCTACCAATGTTATTCATTCAACTCGTTTTATACTCGAGTTGAATTGGGTTAGGTGTACCATTGTTTTAGTTTGACCTAACCCAGCAAAAATAACAGATCCTTAGAGTGTATTAGGAAATGTTACATAATTGACACTGAGGTTAGAAGATCTTAATTAAATTATAAATTTAACTGTCTCAATGTAGTTTCAACAAATAAGTTTAAAACAGGACATCCTGTTCAGGATGCGTCAGAAACCATCTGATTCAATTATTTCATCTGGGTACTTGAAAACCTTCTGACTTTCTCTGATAAAAATAAACAAAATCATGCTTAATAATGTAGCAATCTCTACGGTTCAAAACTGTGTACATAGTAATGGTTAACTAATGATTGGTAAGGCCCACCACATTTATTATATTATTATAAATTAATATTCAAAATTTTTTATTATTTACTGTAAATATAAATAAAGCAGGTAGTGAATATTCCCGTTATCAACATACTGTTTTTTTTCGGATATCTTATATTTTGCACTAACTATAGCACATGACTTGGTGTGGACATGTGACTTTGATCAAGGATGTACATATCAATATTAAAAGAAAATAGTTAATATTTTTGTTTACGAAATGTATTAAATTAATCTGTTTTTTGTTTGTTTGTTTGTTTTTGTTTTACTTTGAGCGGATAGGTAATGTATAAGTTCACAATGAAATATTATAATAGGCAAATTACTTTAGCGTGCTTTCGAATCAGATCCATTATTAATTAAACTTTAAACTTGACTTATAACTTGTGATTGTCTGAACGTTAGCCCTCGTGGGATTGTATAAATTTAATTTTTATAACCCCAATGTACGATATATCAAGAACAGACTGACCTAGAGACTTAAAATGTTGCATGAAGCTTCACGTCTGTATATATTCACTGAGTCTACGCATTTAAGTGTTCACTGGTAGGAGTGCTTTCATGCACTGGAGTCACTTAAAGAAGGTTTTACTAAGACAATGTATTGTTGTTTATTGACTATTATTTGCATATAGTTTTATTTTGAAATGGTTTATTGACTATTTTAAAGTTGTTATTATCATATTATTAGTCCTAAAAAGTATGTTAATTTTAGAGTGCACTTTTTCCAGGCATAAAAGAGGAGAACTATATTGCAGTATTTGGTAACAATTCAAAAATGGGTATTAATAACGCAAGTGCCGTGTGAGGGACATGGAATCATGTATGAAATAACTAATTTTTAATAAATAAACGTATTTGAACTGTGAACTCCATGGGATTTGACTGATCAATAACGATGGTCTTATGGGTAACCACGAGGGCATCGAGAAAATAGCAGAATAAATAAAATGAGTAAACAAGCTGAGTAAAATCGTGCGAGGTTTTAACGTGCCACACATTAACACAAGAAGCTTATTCATGCATTAAAAATAATCAATAACATAGTTGAAAGTCAATGACAAGTTGGTAAACAATATTTGATTTTATTTCAGTGCAATCGAGCGTTGTGGTACTCTCCCTAGCTCATCGAAACTGTTATTACTTAAATAAACTTTGCTATGAAACCTAACTCAATTAACAAAAATGTCAATGTACCATGTGGTACGAAAACTATCATACGAAGACTTTAAATCTTGCATGAAACCATCTCCAGAGACATGGTTGAGTTCTATTATGGTGCTTGTGCCACCATGGAATTTGGTTAAGCGTTTTATGAGCCCTTTCAGTCAGTAGGCTGACAAAAGTTCTCCTTTGTCTATCAGAGGGATATAATTTTGTTTCTTTATAGATTATCTGCCTGTCTATCTGTCAGCAGGACAACCCGAGAAGAAACAAATTAGGTTGAAAGTTCTGCTTGCCACCTCAGTGAAGCGTTTACGCGACGTACTGTACGTTGTATATTTATAATAACATCGCAACCATTTTGTCAATAACACGAGTATGTGTGTGCCTCGTATTATCCTCCCTTGGTTCAGCCTATCGAGTTCTATGGTAGTGATATCCGTAGCCATTACATTTTATTTTTAATAAGTAAGTATTCAGTTTTTAATTAGTTTTACTGTTTCCTAAAAACAGAATTCATCAATAACCACTTCGACTCTGCGGTACGAGAACACTATTTAATTTACGCCGCGGGCAGTCCCGTGAAAGTTGTAGGCGTGTTCACACGGAGGACCCTGTAGGAACCAACAATCTATTACCAGAAAAAACAGTAATGTGTAACCTTGCTATGGGCAGGTCCCTAAATCAATTACAGGGCGGGCAAAGGTGCCGCCGCCTGCCGGGAACCGTAAAGATGGAAAATAGAAGAGTTGTGCGACTTGAGACATGGCTTGTGCTAATGTAGCTTAGGGATGGTAAGCTTACTCTTTTGTAATCAAAGATCATCTCTTTTGAGACCAGAATGTGTAAGTATGCATGCGATTGGATTTGAGTTTTAATAACGTTTTTGTAAATAAGTTTGTGTGTTTTAATTTCTTAATTTTAAATGGGGTTGTGTATGTTAATGATATGTTAATTGATTGCATTAAACGTTTTTTGTCCCCATATTTATTTATATCCCCGGGGATCGAACACACAACCTTAACCTTACCCCATTACAACCGTAGGCTCATCTGTAAGCTACAGGGAAAGTCATTATTATTATTTATTAATTATTTCAAATATAATAAGGTTGAAATACGCCACGTCTTTCGTAATACGCTTTCTTTAGGTGCAATGCAAAATTTTAAGCTCATTCAATTATTTACAGAGAGAACGACAGGAAATCATATGATAAAGAAATGTTTACATTCCTCGGCAAACGAAACAGAAAATATGTCAGTAGAGTGAGTGAAAGCCTTCAACAATGCTCAGCCAAATTCCTTAGTTGAACATTAACACAGTATAACTCACTCTTGTCTATGTAGAAACGAAGTTTCATGTATAATTTCAAGTCTACAGATGAAATCTATCTCGAGATATCTAGCCACATGATACATTTATCATTTTGTTAGTTAAATTGCGCTTCACATCAGTGTTTAAATAATAATTCTTGACACCAAGTGACCATAAAATGATGTTGCATCTATTGGGATAGTTAGGGTGCATGTATTAATGTTCTCTCTTACGAGAATACTTAACTTATTTACACATTTGTTTGTTCTGCTATTTTGTCGTTGTCACCTTGATTTCCCATAATACAAATATAAAAATATTCGCTAACGCTCACCCACATCCTAAAATTTACATGTGCCATAATCGATCTCAGTGTTTGCCATATAGAAATGGAGATTCATATATAATTTTAAGTCTATAGATCAGTTCGTTTTCGAGATATCGTGCGGACAGACAGACATATAGACATCCAACAGATGTACAGTCATTCAGAAGTGAATTTTGCCGAGCCCCTCTTTACTAACGCTCAGCGCTTGAAACATGTTACTAATCTAAAACCCATTGTACAAACAAGCAAGTAACTAATTATTTATAAACAGTTTAAACACTGTTAATGTTAACATTTGTTTCTACGAATTCTCTGGTTCTCAAATTACGGGGAAGAGAGAATAGTGACTTGTTATAATCACTACACATACTTAACGGGCAGACTAACTCACCCCTCCCCCTTGTAAAGACACTCACTATATACAGTACAATGAATCTTTGTGTAATTAAAAAATTTACGCCCACCTGCTTATTAAAATTTTTATATTTGTATAATGTGTGTACAGTTACACAATAACTCAAAACTATTTAAATACTAAAACAAATTTAGAAATCAGAAAAATCTATTTATTAGAATGTTACAACAAATTTACAAAATTCCCCATTTACATCTTAAGGTACGACAGTCATGATTCTCCTGGCAGTTGTTTCTATAGTCCTTCACTCTGAGTCCAATATTTAAGGAATATTTCATAATACAGATACAAAACTTAATAGATAACAAAACAATACAAATAGAAACACAGTTTATATTTTCAAAGCACTAGCTCATATGGAACTCAGTATAAAATAGATAACAATATTAAATAGTTAATATACAAACGAGTTAGTAATAAAAATCTATATTTAGCAGATAAGCAAAAAATTTAGGTAATAATAATAGCTAATAATACGTTTTAAAATCATACTGAAAACTGATACTAATAAACAAATTTGGGTAGATATAAAGGCCCAGACCTGGAGAACTATTGTTCTTCTTTTATACCACGTGTATTTTCTAGTTGCTGACCACAGTCAGTGTTTTCTTCACCAGCAGCAAAACAGGAAAGCCACTGACGCGCAACGATTCGTAACCAAAAGAGTGTTCAATATTTGGACCGTGACGGTATAACAAGCGCAGTTCTTTGGCTGGTGGATGACAAAGCTCTCCTGTACCTGCTGAATGACGACTATCATTTTATGGTAGCCGAGTGCCATACTGTGTTTACTGTATGAAAAACTCTATATTGTGGCTGCTGGATAACAAGTGTTGTCCTGTAGTAGCTGTATGAAGAGCTCTATCATGTGGCTGTTAGATGACAAGTGCCGTCCTGTGATAGCTGGATGAGGAGAGCCATCCTGTGTTTGATGTATGAAGAGCTCTATCATGTGGCTGCTGGATGACAAGCGCCATCCTGTGATAGCTGGTTGAGGAGAGCCATCCTGTGTTTGCTGTATAAAGAGCTCTATCTTGTGGCTGCTGGATGACAAGCGCCATCGTGTGATAGCTGGATGAGGAGAGCCATCCTGTGTTTGCTGTATGAAGAGCTATATCTTGTGGTTTCTGGATAACAAGCGCCATCCTGTGATAGCTGAATGAGGAGAGCAATCCTGTGTTTGCTGTATGAAGAGCTATATCTTGTGGTTTCTGGATGACAAGCGCCATCTTGTGATAGCTGGATGAGGAGAGCCATCCTGTGTTTGCTGAATGAAGAGCTCTATCATGTGGCTGCTGGATGACAAGCGCCATCCTGTGATAGCTGGATGAGGAGAGCCATCCTGTGTTTGCTGTATAAAGAGCTATATCTTGTGGCTTCTGGATGACAAGCGCCATCCTGTGATAGCTGGATGGGGAGAGCCATCCCGTGTTTGCTGTATGAAGAGCTCTATCATGTGGCTGCTGGACGACAAGCGCCATCCTGTGATACCTGGATGGGGAGAGCTATCCTGTGTTTGCTGTATGAAGAGCTTTTATCTTGTGGTTTCTGGATAACAAGCGCCATCCTGTGATAGCTGGATGAGGAGAGCAATCCTGTGTTTGCTGTATGAAGAGCTATATCTTGTGGTTTCTGGATGACAAGTGTTGTCCTGTAGTAGCTGTATGAAGAGCTCTATCATGTGGCTGTTAGATGACAAGTGCCGTCCTGTGATAGCTGGATTAGGAGAGACATCCTGTGTTTGATGTATGAAGAGCTCTATCATGTGGCTGCTGGACGACAAGCGCCATCCTGTGATACCTGGATGGGGAGAGCCATCCTGTGTTTGCTGTATAAAGAGCTATATCTTGTGGCTTCTGGATGACAAGCGCCATCCTGTGATACCTGGATGGGGAGAGCCATCCTGTGTTTGCTGTATAAAGAGCTATATCTTGTGGCTGCTTGATGACAAGCGCCATCCTGTGATAGCTGGATGGGGAGAGCCATCCTGTGTTTGCTCTATGAAGAGCTATATCTTGTGGCTGCTGGATGACAAGCGCCATCCTGTGATAGCTGGATGAGGAGAGCCATCCTGTGTTTGATGTATGAAGAGCTCTATCATGTGGCTGCTGGATGACAAGCGCCATCCTGTGATAGCTGGATGAGGAGAGCTATCCTGTGTTTGCTGTATAAAGAGCTCTATCTTGTGGCTGCTGGATGACAAGCGCCATCGTGTGATAGCTGGATGAGGAGAGCCATCCTGTGTTTGCTGTATGAAGAGCTATATCTTGTGGTTTCTGGATGACAAGCGCCATCCTGTGGTAGCTGGATGAGGAGAGCCATCCTGTGTTTGCTGTATGAAGGGCTATATCTTGTGGTTTCTGGATGACAAGCGCCATCCTGTGATAGCTTGATGAGAAGAGCCATCCTGTGTTTGCTGTATGAAGAGCTATATCTTGTGGCTGCTGGATGACAAGCGCCATCCTGTGATAGCTGGATGAGGAGAGCCATCCTGTGTTTGCTGTATGAAGAGCTATATCTTGTGGTTTCTGGATGACAAGCGCCATCCTGTGATAGCTGGATGAGAAGAGCCATCCTGTGTTTGCTGTATGAAGAGCTATATCTTGTGGCTGCTAGTTGACAAGCGCTATCATGCCACGTTCCGGTCACTTTTTTATCAGGATATTTCTTAGTCCATAACCGCTACTAATTCCCACTGTGCCTATTTTCACGTTTGATTAAATCCAACAACAGTTAAAACTGTGACCAACAACAGTAAAAAATAACGTTCAATGTTTTGCTTTGTGTTTGTTATTTACTTGTCATATAAACTAACAGATTATTATTGAATATTACAAGGTTAAACTTCAAAAGGCATACATATTTTTATTTCTTTCTACAGGCACACTGGAGTCTACTGGACCTTATTTTAAAAACACGCTTATAAATTATAAACGTAAATAAATCTATATATATAAAAATGAAAACTGTTCGTGTGTAACAGCATCACTCACAAACGGCTGGACGGATTCGCCTAATTTTTTTTTTAATTTGTTCGTCTTGATCTGTAGAAGTTTATAGGATACTTTTTATCCCTTTCCCGATTCAGGATTCCGCCCCACTGGTTACAGAAATACCCGTAAGAAATGCATTGCAGCAAACATATGTTATTAAGTGAAAGAGTCTTTTCAAATTTTTAATCAGATGTTCTTTGTAAACATATATAATGCGACAAAAAATTGTTGTTATTTTTGACAGTAACTAAGTAAACATAAATATTTTTTGACGTTTCTATGTAAACAAACATTTTTTGACATTTACAACGTGTCACAAATGTCAAATTTTTGATAAACGTGATTTGATATCTTTTTTACAATTTCCAAAGAACAGTGTTATTTTTCCATCAGTAAAAGGTTTAAAAAAAATAGGCAAGTATTTTTGTTTTCTCATGTAAATATTCTTTGAAGAATGTTTTTCTCAACATTTTTTTTTAATAATTCCTTTGAGCAGTTTTTTGACGAATTTTATTGGAAAATAACATAATGCCGCCAAGAAAAAAAAAGTGCTTTAAAGCCGTCACAGCGCACGTGCGATAGCAACAAAACGAATTCGTAATAATCAAAGCAACGACCAGCGCGCAAAGGTAAACGAATTGAATCGAATACGAACATCAGCATCAAGAATGATGCTGTCGCAAGAAGAAAGAGAAACATCAAATTTGAATGATAGATTGAGAATGCAAAGTAATCGAGCGGTTGCAAACAGATCAGGCGATGCACGACTTCAACATGACATGTATAAACAAGCTTTTAATTACGATCCTTCAGCAGACTACAATCAACACCCAAAAATGAATATCGGTCACATGAATGTAACTTGCCCACATTGCCATGCACGGAAATTTCCAAACGAGGCACTAGGAATGTGTTTGCAGCAACGGGAAGGTGTATCTGCTACCACTTCAAGAACCTCCTGAGCCACTTTTGTCTTTAACATCCGGAACAACTCCCGACTCTAAACGTTTTCTACAGGATATACGAAAGTACAACTCTTGCTTTCAGATGACATCTTTTGGGGCAACCAAAGTAGTGACACATGCGGGATACATGCCTACGTTTAAAATTCAAGGACAGGTTTATCATCAAGCCGGGTCATTATTACCTGAACCCAATCAAGATCCACGATTTTTTACAAATATATTTTACCGGAAATAACGACATTCAAATTGATCAACGGTGTGGAAATATTCCAGGAGTCGACCGCAAAATCGTAGATTCATTACAACAGATGCTACAAGAAAAAAACAATTTGGTTAGAATGTTCAAAAATGCTTTACAACGAATGCCAAGCGATGAATATAAAATTGTTATCAGAGCAGACAAAACACCAACAGGAGAGCACGAAAGACGTTTTTAATGCCCCAACATCTGATGAAGTTGCAGTTATAATTGTCGGCAATGAATTTGATGAACGGGATATTGTTCTACAAAAACGGAGTAATTTGTTGCAGCGCATTTCAGAAACTCACCGTTCTTATGATGCTCTACAATACCCGTTACTTTTTTGGGAAGGCGAAGATGGATACAATTTTCAACATTTATCAGATTGATGCAGTGACACATGCCGCTACAAATAAAAAGGTTTCAGCAATGAATTACTACGCTTATCGTATAATGGTGAGAGAGGGGCATAATCATCTGTTACGTTGCGGACGACTGTTTCAACAATTCTTGGTGGACATGTATGCAAAAATTGAAAGTGAACGTTTATCATTTCTGCGATGGAATCAGAAAAGACTACGTGCAGAAGAATATATTCACCTTAGGGACGCAATATCGAGAGATGCAAATGCAGAAGATATTGGAAAAATCGTCATTTTACCTTCGTCATTTACCGGCAGTCCTAGACATATGCATGAATATACACAAGATGCTATGACGTATGTCAGAAGTTACGGTCGCCCGGATTTATTTATAACTTTCACGTGCAATCCAAAATGGGTTGAAATTGAGTCCCTTCTGCTTCCTGGACAGACTGCGGGAGACAGACATGATCTGACAGCAAGAGTTTTTAAACAAAAACTAACAAAACTGATGGATGCAATAGTCAAATTGAGAATATACGGGGAAGTTAGATGCTTCATGTATACTATTGAATGGCAAAAAAAGAGGTTTAACCACATGCACATATTCTCATTTGGTTGAAAGAAAAAATTCATCCGGACCACATAGACAAGATTATATCAGCCGAAATACCAGACAAAGAAGAAGATCCTCTTTTATTTAACATAATCACTTCAAGCATGATTCACGGCCCTTGCGGAAATTTAAATCCTACATCCTCCTGCATGAAAGATCGACAGTGCACGAAAAGATATCCACGCTCTTTTTTGCTCGAAACTCAAACTGGACAAGATGGCTATCCACAGTATAAAAGAAGAAAACCAGAAGACGGAGGACATGTAGCAGTAGGCAAGAGCAAACAAAGAGAAGTGCAAATTGACAACCGTTGGGTGGTACCATACACTCCCTTGCTTTCAAAAACCTTCCAGGCACATATAAACGTTAGAAGAATACTGCAACTCTGTCAAATCGATCAAATACATATGCAAATATATAAACAAAGGCAGCGATATGGCAATGTTTGGAGTCAGTAACGACAATGATGAAATAAGTTTATATCAGATGGGACGATACATTTCAAGTAATGAGGCAGTTTGGAGAATTCTGAGTTTTCCAATACACGATCGCCATCCCACAGTTGTCCACCTCGCAGTGCATCTGGAAAAACGGCCAAAGAATTACGTTTACACCCCAGAATGCGGCTCAATTGGCAGCCGATCCGCCACATACTACCTTGACTGCCTTCTTCAAATTATGCACCGAAGACCCGTTCGCAAAGACACTGTTATATCCAGAAGTTCCACAATACTATACGTGGAAACATATCGAAAAAACAATTTTTATCAAAGGAAAACAAGGTGTTAAAGTACCTGGAACAACGATAAGAAGAAGTGGATGCTCTAGGCCGAGTATTACACAGTACATCCCTAACAACGCCCGAATGTTTTTACTTGCGAATGCTTTTGCATGTTGTAAAAGGGCCGACATCTTTCGAACATATACGCACTGTTGAAGGTGAGGTTTGTTCCACATATCGACAAGCGTGCCAGAAATTGGGACTTCTAGAAGATGATCAACATTGGGATACGGCATTGTCCGAAGCAGCTGCAATATCTATGCCCTGTCAGATGCGTCTTCTATTCTCAATTATTTTAACAAACCTGTGCTCCATCCGATCCAATGGCTTTGTGGGAAAAACATCGCGATTCTCTTAGCGAAGATTATTTATTGCAACTGCCGTAGAACTGCGAACAACTTCGATTTGCAAATGTCAGATTATTCTTTACAACAAAGCGTTTAATAAATATCGAAGATTACATGTCTGTCCATCGTCAACAAACCTCTTCAGGAATTAGGACTCCTTTCACCACCAAGAGACGGACATTGACATAGTGGATACTGATGTTGTACGCGAGACCAACTACAATCGAGATGAACTACATAGATTTGTAGAGACTAACGTACCTCTTTTTGGTAGGACAGCAAAGAACGTCATATTAACATTAATTATGGATCGAATTTTCAAACTCAAAAGGGAGGTATATTCTTTCTCGATGCTCCAGGGGGAACAGGAAAAACGTTCCTCATTAACCCTCATACTTGCCACAAGTGCGAAAGAATGGCGATATCGCACTTGCTGTTGCGTCCTCTGGAATAGCCGCAACTCTTTTGGCAGGAGGGAAGAACTGCGCATTCAGCGCTAAAATTACCGTTGGATTTTTGTTGCAACTGATACGCCAATTTGCAACATCAAGAAAAATTCTGGACAAGCCACTGTTCTTAAAAAACATGCAAGGTTATCATTTGGGACGAATGCAACGATGGCAAACAAAAAAGCTCTTGAGGCTTCGGTATAGGACTCTGCAAGATCTGAGGGGTCAAGAAGCAACAATGGGAGGAGCACTCTTGCTACTAGCTGGAGACTTTCGTCAAACTCTTCCTGTTATTCCAAGAGGAACTCCAGCAGATGAACTTAATGCGTGTCTCAAGTTATCATATTTATGGAGGCGAGTTCAGATATTGACGCTCACAACAAACATGCGTGTTCGCCTGCAAAGTGATGCGGCCTCACAAGAATTTTCGGAAACGGCTTTTGCAAATTGGAAATGGAACCTTCATGAATTCGCCAGGCAATTACTCCATAACATTTCCAGAGGACTTCTGCAATTTGGCTGAATCAATCAATGATGTTGTTAACAGTGTTTTTCAAGACATTGCCACTAATTACAAAAATCACGGATGGCTTAGAGAAAGAGCGATGTCTAGCACCACGAAAACGATCAAGTAACTAATCTAAACATATCTATTCAAGACAAGCTACCGGGAGCTGTGACGACGTACAAGTCCATCGAACACCGTCATTGATCCAGAACAAGCTCGTTACACTACCCTGTGGAGTTTTTAAACTCACTTGAAACCATCAGGAATGCCGTCACATCAATTACTCTTGAAAGTAGGATCACCGATAATGATGTTGAGAAAACTTACGACCACCAAAAATTGTGCAACGGCACTCGACTAACCGTCAAAAATTTACATCCAAATATCATTGAAGCAACGATTTTGTCGGGAACATCTGCCGGGGAAAGATGTCTTCATCCCTCGCATCCCCTTAATTCCATCCGACTTGCCATTTGAATTTAAGAGACTTCAGTTCCCCGTTCGACTTGCGTTCGCAATGACGATTAATAAAGGCACAAGGACAATCACTTAACGTCGCAGGAATCCATCTGGAACCCTCATGTTTCTCGCACGGTCAATTATACGTCGCTTGCTCAAGAGTCGGAAACCCGAAGAACCTTTATATTTATGCTCCAAATAATACAACTAATAACGTTTGTTTACCAAAACGCATTAAAATAAACAAAAAACTTTTATAATAGATTTTATGATATGCTACGATGTATTAGTAGAGCAATAAATTAATTGAAAAAAACGTATAATAAAATTAGTATTTCTTTTCGATGCTTGATTGATGTAGCCCTCTCTACTGCCACGCGAGCGGAGCCGCGGGTTTAGGCTAGTTGCATATATACTTGTACACTTGTGTAACTTGCATACTTGTTTGTTTCCTTTTACTAGATTAGTGTGTGCGAGTTTGTAATATATTGGTATAGCAATTAGATTATCTTCTCATAAAATGATGTAACTTTGAGGGGGAAAATGTTAACTCTTTGATTATAGCTATGAGTATAATTTTATTAAAGTTTTAGATCCAAAATTATATAGCAGCTAACACTTTATTATATGTAGAAAAATGTATGCATGTATTTATTCCATCTCAATTATATCTTGCACAACGTAAGCAAATTTTGAAATTAAAAATATAGGTTATATAATTCAAAACACTGGTTTTATAATGTTGTATAATTTTTTGATTAAAAATTGCCTTTGGTTAATAAGGGAAATTATGTAAATAATAAAAAAAAATAAAAAAATAGGCAATGAAAAAACACAACCTTAAATGGCACACATTGGTCCACTGGATTCCAAGATAAATAAAATTATTTATTACTCACCTGGCAGCTAGTAAGTAGGAAGTGGAGGTGGAGCTTGAAGCCTAGTGATGCCAAATAAAATTAATTTTGTTCCAAAATTTCCCCCCAGGGTGCTCATTGAAGGCTAAATATTTTATCTACCATGATTAACCACGCATCAACTGATAACCTCTTAAACCATTATTTTAGCTATTAAACTTATAATATATCTATTATTATTATGAGTACGCAATTATATTATAACACCAAATTCTTGGTTGGACCAAACTAGTAAATGGTGGTTGAAATTTTATTTTCCACTGTAGAATACGTTTCTGACCAACATATTTATAAGAATAACGCTTCCCGTATTTTACTATAAATCTGAGTGTTCTTATTCAATGGGCGTTGGATGGATGAGTTGGGAAGAGGAGAAAACGCTACGTTGGGTGGTAGATGAGTCATTCCTCAGCGAAATGGGAACGAGGGAAAACAAACGACTACCAACGTTTTAAATAAAAACTAACATTCCCACTGATAACATTCTCCAGGTAATAGTTATCTTTTGAAGAAAAAAAGTTTTGCAATTCATACTAAGTAA